>NC_142063.1:189429131-189731631 GCF_059756535.1 Pantherophis guttatus
TATAGGGCATTGCATGTCAAAACAACTAGACACAAGGACAGTTTTTCCCCCTCATGCCAAAACTCTGCTGAATACCTAATTACCACACTACTGTCTTATGTCTAAGGATATTTACCCATGTAGTCTGGCTATATTATTATTATTATCCTTCCCATCTTTTCCACTACCTACTCCTTTGGAATCTTACAGTTATTATTACCATGTAGTTTGAATGTACGCTTATTGTTTGTATGTATACTGTGACCTTATGCACCGAAGACAAAATCATTGTGTGTCCAATCACATTTGGCCAATAAAGTATTCTATTCTATTCTATTCTATTCTATTCTATTCTATTCTATTCTATTCTATTCTATTCTATTCTATTCTATTCCATTCCATTCCATTCCATTCCATTCCATTCCATTCCATTCCATTCCATTCCATTCCATTCCAAATTAAGGCAACTTAATTCTTGGCTCATCACTTTGCCTTCATTCAAGTAGAGTGCCAAATGCCAACCATTCTTTTTCAGTCATTTTTAATTTTTATTGCAAGCCAATATTATGAAAGTGCTTACTCTGGATTTCTGGGTGCTTCATCATTAGGAGTATGGCCCAGCGCAGAGTGTTTGATGTTGTGTCTGTACCAGCAGCAAATAAATCATCTACAAGACCTATAAGATTTTCATTACAGAAATATCCATCATGTGTCATCTTCATATTCTCCTGAAGTGTATAAAGAAAATACTAGTAAGAGAGCTCAATCTACCCACATGATCAATATTCCTGAAATCTAAGAGGGCACTTCATATGTGGGTAATAGCCACCCTGAGACGTTATAGTTGTCCCAAATTTACTGGATTTTTAGAAGGAAATCAAACAGTTGCACAGAAAGAGAAACGATTGGCCCAAAGGGTTCACCCATTCTCACCCCCACTTGGACCCACTCCTCCAGAAAGGGATCAATATTTAGGGCATTTTTAATGGAGAGAGAAATCAATCTGGATGTAGTTTTAAGTAACTGCAGATTCTGAACTAAAGTAATGAAGAGGGAATGGTTAAAATTGCTTTGGAAATTTGTTTTGTTCTGTATTTCTGAAAGAAATATTTTAACTAACCTGCAGATTGTATATATGAAGGTTCATTTTTAAAATATTTCTTTAAATAAATTGGTAATAACAGATATGGGTAAAATAATCCATTACCTGTCTTTGCCGAACAAGAAATGATTCAATAAAATTCCTCTGGTCATTTTCATCAAGGTCTTGGAGATATTCTATGAAGGTGGTCCGTATGAAATCATGGAGCTCCTTTTTATTCTTCATTATTGTTTTACGAGCACCCAAAAGGAACCCCAACATGGGAAAAAAATTATATAGCTAAAAGAATGATAAAGGAAAACACATATTATGGAAGTTGAATATTTTGAATTTTTCAGGTGGAAATCTCAAATATTTTTGTCAAAACAGTGCTATGGGAAGCAACATGCTTTGCTTTTCAACAAAGCTTGAATGACACAGATTCTGTTGCCTGTTTTTCATGGCATTTTTTTTTCCAAATATGAAATTATATTACCAACACATCAGGGCTTCCTATAAGATTAACATTTTCCCTCATTATCTTCAGTAGTCGTAAAAATATAGCATCTTCATATTCATAGCGTTTCCCAAGTAGAATAGAAACTATGATGTTGGAAACAGCAGCAGTGAGAATTCTTGTGATGTCAAAGGGTTTTCCTGGACAAAAACAATAGATTAAAAAAATTGTGAATAAAACTAGGATTAAATCTGTTTTCTACTCCATTTCTACTCAAAATCAGTTTATATAATGGAAGCATTGCTCACAGAACACTATAGCTAGTGCTGATAACATTGGAAGTACTTATATTAAAAATATGAAAAAATATTTCAATGGTAATTCATTTTCTCAGAATCAGAGCTGTAATATCTGACCATGCATCAGTGATTTTTTCTTTGCAACTATTGAACTCCTTGAGGATAAAATATTTAGCAAAGTTATTGCAATGCATCCTCATTAAATTATTGCAGTTTTAAAGATCAAATAGCTTGACCAAAAGCAGGGAGGAGCAAGAACTCCAGTTTACAACACATTTTCATGCTTAGATGGGTCTCTAAAGAAGAATAAGTCTAGAAGTGAGTGATGAGAGACTGTCATATTACACTGAATTAACAATTCAAGTCCTCTGGACCACTTTTCCATCCATAAGTCACATTTCTGTAACTATACTTAACATAAATTGGACAACGAAACATATTTATAGGGAAAAAACAATGGGTTTAAGAATTGTTTTAGAAAAGGTACCTTGATCACTTGAAATAATCTGCAGAATTTATTTTCTGTTCTACATTTATCCCAGAAGATGCTCCATTACAGTATACTGACCCACCTGCATAAGTCTCCATTGTCTTTGTTAAGACACTGCACTCTTCTGTGATTTTGTCCTCAATGGTCCTCTTGCCCATTCCATAATCCCGTAATGTGGATAATGTAAACCGTCGCATCACTTTCCAGTGCTCACCATGAGCAAAAACAAGACCTGAAGAGAAAATGGATAAGATAGTGAAATATAATTTTCTCATCCTTTGCTCATTCTTGTTTTATGACTTCATTAAAATATGTTCTATCAATTTGATCAAGCATTTCATCCAGTCTGTCCAAGGTACTGGCTGAAAGGCAGAGGTGGGCGTCACATACTGTAACAACCGGTTCGCCCAGCACCAGAAATGTGAGTGCTCATGCGTGCGGCATCACAAAACATGGCAATTTGCTCGTGTGCGCCTCTCACACATGCATGTGGCACGGGGTGAAATCTAAATTTTTTTGCTACCAGTTCTGTGGGCGAGGCTTGGTGGGCGTGGCTTGGTGATCATCTGACCAGGTGGGCATGGCCAACTTGATGTCACTCACTGTTAGAGCCAGGAGCTGCACATTCTGAAGCACATTCTGCCTTTCTGAAGCCCCCAACGCTTTGAGTTTCCCTCTGGCTTGACTGCCCAAGCGAACTTCGGAGCCTTCTCTTGCCCTGCTCTCCATCCCAGAGGGCCATGCATCCCACCCTGCCAATCCTCCGTACAATACGCCTGCTGTGTTTCTGCAAAGGCAGAGCCTCCCCCTTGCACAGCGATCCAAAGACGGGAGGGGGAAGCTGCCGAAAAAGCCGCCTTCCACCCGGGCCTCCTCCTGCAGCCAAATGCACCCAGCCGTGCGTGTCCTTTCCTCAAATGGGCTGTGCATGGGCACTTGGAGAGAGAGTGAGCAAGAGAGCTCTTCAACATCTGTTTGTGTGTGTGTGTGTGTGTGTGAGGGAGGGAGGGAGGGAGGGAGGGAGGGAGGGAGTGATCTGAAGCCGAGGTACCCAAACTTCTGGCAGCGGCAGGGGTGGCTTCTGAGTAGCCCTGAGTCAGCCAGCTCCACCTGACCTACTCCCTGAGTCTTGCCGTTCTCCTCACCCCCCCCCCACTCGAGCAGTGGCAGGCTCTGTGGGACAACAGGGCCTCTTATTTTTCCCATGGCGCGGCATACACTTGCTACCTCTGCTTGTCTGCTTGCAAGCGGTAATCTTCTCTACTTCTCTCGGTATGCTGGTACAGGCACCATGGTTGCATAACTTGTCGGGGCTGAGCAGGGAAGCTGCTGTCATGCCACTCCCCCTCACTTCCTCAAGCACAAAGCCGAGGCCATGTGCTTCCTCACTGGGCTGGCCACCAGCAAAGAGCCACCCGCCCAACAGCCACTCCATGCCCCATGCGCACATCGCTCAGCCACTGGTGGGGATGGAGCAGCCAGCCCAGCTTGGGCTTGAGCTAGCTGGCTGGAGCAGCGCTGCAGCCAAAGCCCCCACACCAACATTCACCGGCAAGCACAACTTTAGTTGGGCATTTCAAGCCGCCACTGGAGGGCCAGCCGCTGAGCGCAAAATCTCATGGTTTTTCTCTTCCAAGTCCTCAGCGTCATCCTACCTGCTCAAGGAGTGACGGGGTCTGTGGGAATCATTCCTGCCCCTGGGCTGGCTGCTCTGTCCCCACCGGTGGCTGGGTGATGCTGCGCACGGAGCATTGAGAAGCTGATGGGCGCATGGCTCTTTGCCAGTGGCGAGCCCGGTTAGGAAGCACACGGCCTAGGCTTTGTGCTTGAGGAAGCGAGGAGAAGTGGTGTGATAGCGGCTTTGTTATGTATTGATACATTTCAGCGGGAGTTTCAAACCTGCCTTAGTTACTGATTGGCTGACAGCCTCTCCGGGATTGTATATAAGGAGGGCTGCAGCCTCAGAGTTTTTGCTGAAGTCTCACTGTATATTAAAGAGCTGTTGTCACTTGCTTGCTTGTGCCTCTCGTTATTCCCGAACCTCAACTTTGGTGACGAAGGTGGGATTGAGGCCACAAGAAGCGAACCAATGAGACCACGAGCTTCAGCTAGGCGACGAGGCGAACTACAGGAGGCATACCGAACATGTCTGCCTACGTTCCGCCCAAGCCTTTTGATCCGGCCCGCGAAAAATGGGTCTCGTACCTAACAAGGTTTGAGTGCTCGCTGGAAGCCAGCGACATGCAAGGACTCTCCGCTAATCAGAAGAGAGCCCTCTTTCTAAGCCACTGCGGACCGGACGTGTTCAAGATGGCAGAGTCACTTTGTGAGCCAACGCCGGTCCAGACCGTTTCCTGGAACACCCTGATGGCAACTCTTCAGGCTCACTACACTCCCGTGCCCTCCAAGTTCGTGCAACGATACCAATTAAGACAATGCGTACAACGAGAGGGAGAACCGGTCAGCGCTTACATGGCGAGCCTGCGTAAAGCCGCAACACATTGCGACTATAGGGACTTGGACGATGCGCTGCTTGAGCAGCTAATCTGTGGCATTCGAGACATAAGACTACAAAGGCGACTACTCGCTAAGCCTGATCTAACGCTTGCCAGAGCCCTAGACGAGGCCAGGGCTCATGAAGCCTCCACAAAAGCCGCAGAAATGCTGCAATGCCCGCTGACCAGCAAGGACAATCCCAAGTCTACACCAGCGCATAGGGAAGACGCCAGATCCAGCTCGGAGTCCGAGTCTGATGAGGACGTCTTCCGCACAGAGCACCAAAGAAAAGAGGCAGGCAGCCCCCGGCGTAACTGCCCCAGCTGTGGCGGGAATCACGATAGACTGTCCTGCAAATACAGAGAGGCTATTTGCAGGCGTTGCGAGAAAAAAGGGCACTTGGCGCGAGTCTGTAGAGCCATACTGCCCAGAAAACACCAACCACGTGAGCACCGCAGCCAACCAGAATCAGCGCGCCAGAAGCATCCAATGAGAGAGGGCGGCGCTAGGAAACGGCGCGAATTTGAACCGCGAGATGGCCGCAGCATACACGTCGACCAGGCCAGCACGGCAATCGAAGACAAGGTCAGCACGGTGGTCGAAATCAACGGCAAACCATGCACGATGGAGATCGACACCGGATCAGCTCTCTCCATAATGTCGTGGGCGACCCTGAAGACCATCCTGCCGTCATTCCGGAAGGACCAGCTATCCAAACAGAGACTGCGCATCCTAGACTACCAGGGGAACCGGGTCCCCGTCGAAGGGGTAGGCACGTTCCGAATCACCTACGGAGACTTCGAAAAAGACCTGCCGCTAACAGTCATAATGAAGCAGCTGCCCAGCCTTCTGGGCATGGGATGGTTCCGAGCCCTTGGCATGGGTTTCACTGGCGTCCACCGAATGTCCAAGCCGTCATTGAAGGACAGCCTCCTGACCGAGTTCCAGAACGTCTTTGGGGACACATTGGGCAAGTATGTGGGGACCCCTATCTCCCTAAACTTAGACCCCAACGTAGCCCAAATAAGACTTAAAGCCAGACGGGTGCCTTTCGCATTGAAACCAAAGATCGATGCTGAACTGGACAAATTAATTAAACAAGGGGTGTTGGTCCCCGTTGACCATGCGAAATGGGAAACCCCCATAGTGACCCCAGTTAAATCTGATGGCTCAATCAGAATTTGCGCCGACTACAAGTGCACGATCAACAAGGCTTTGAAGCCGAGTGCCTATCTGGTGCCGATCGTGCATCATCTACTACACTCCCTGGGGCCAGGAAATTTTTTTGCCAAATTAGACCTAGCACAGGCCTATCAACAATTACCCGTTGACGACGCCACGGCAGAGGCACAAACAATTGTGACTCACAGGGGTGCATTCAAATGCACCAGGCTCCAGTTTGGGGTGAGCGTCGCACCTGGCCTATTTCAGAGCACCATGGAGCGCCTCTTGCAAGGGCTCCCAGGGGTGGTGCCCTATTTTGACGACGTTTTAATCAGCACCCAGGATGAACGTCAACTAGGGGACAGAGTGAGGAACGTCCTAACCAGATTTAGGGAAGCGGGACTCAAACTTAAAAAGAACAAGTGCATGATCGCTGTTCCCTCTGTCGAATTTTTGGGGTACAAGGTGGATGGCACAGGCATCCACCCCACCGAAAGCAAAGTTAGAGCTATCAAGAGCGCACCAGCCCCCAAATCCAAGTCAGAGCTCCAAGCCTTCCTTGGACTGCTCAACTTTTACTCGATGTTTCTGAAAGGCAAGGCTACCATCGCAGATCCCCTGCACAAACTGTTAGGGAAGAATGTTCCGTGGGTTTGGGGTAAAACAGAGGTGGCCGCATTTGAGGCTGTAAAGAAACTCTTATCTGAGGACAGCTTCCTCATTCAATACAACTCAGCGCTACCGCTTGTATTGGTTTGTGATGCCTCCCCCTTTGGAGTTGGTGCCATCCTAGGCCATAGACTGCCAAACGGCCTAGAGGCGCCCATTGCGTTTTACTCTCGCACTCTGTCCAGCGCTGAGAGAAACTATAGTCAATTGGACAGAGAGGCTCTGGCTGCGATTGCGGGGGTTAAAAAATTCCATGAATATCTCTATAGCCATCAATTCGAACTTGTGACAGACCACCAGCCCTTGCTGGGACTTTTGGCCGGTGACAGGCCCACCCCCGCTGCCCTGTCCCCACGCTTAACCAGGTGGGCCATCTTCCTGTCGGCCTATTCGTACCAGCTTGTCCATCGACCCGGATGGACCTTGGGCCACGCGGATGCCCTCAGCCGCTGCCCGCTCCCCGAACTGCTTGTCAACCCCACGCCGGAAGCCCCCGTCTTCTTGATCGACGCTATGACTTTGGACCTATTTCCTCTTGCGAGGTGGCTAAAGCCTCTGCTAGGGACCCTGTAATTCGCACTGTGATGGGGTGGGTCCTTAACGGGTGGCCTGTCAAGGTGGACGGTGGGGAATACCAGGGGTATGTTAACAAACGTAACGAATTGTTTATGAAAGGGGGTTGCTTGTTGTGGGGTGACAGGGTGGTGGTACCAGCAAAACTAAGAACAAGGGTCTTGGAGTTACTGCATGAGGGGCACCCAGGAATAGTTCGGATGAAAAGCTTAGCCCGCAGTTACGTTTGGTGGCCCAACATGGACCAAGTCATCTCCAAGTGGGTGGGGAAGTGCAGGCCCTGCCAGAAATCTCGCCCCAATCCCCCGATAGCGCCTATCCGAGAGTGGGAGAAACCAAAGGGGCCATGGGGGAGGATCCACATTGATTTTGCCGGGCCCTTCCACGGGCAAACATTTTTAATCGTAGTAGATGCCTTTTCAAAATGGCTCGAAATCATACTCATGTCTTCAACCACAGCCGAAGCAGTCATTAAGGCTCTTCGGAAATTATTTGCCACCCACAGCCTACCGGATACCCTTGTATCCGATAACGGGCCTCAATTTACAGTGACTCTGTTTGAGAGCTACCTGGCTGGACTGGGCATTCGCCATGCCCTGTCGGCCCCCTTCCATCCGGCTTCTAATGGCCTTGTTGAACGTTTCGTAAGAACGGCCAAAGAAGCATTGTCCAGGCTAGACGACGGGGACTGGCAGGCCAGGATAGACCAATTTTTAGCAGTCCAGCATGCCACACCATGCATGGCTACAGGGAGAAGCCCAGCCGAACTCCTCATGGGCAGGAAGCTTTGGTGCGTGTTAGACAGGCTTCATCCTAACTACTCACATGAGAACTTCAAGGGAGAGACCACCGGACTAAGGCAGTTCCAGGTTGGGTCCCCGGTGTTCGCTCGCAATTATGCCAGCGGACCTCTATGGGTTGCAGGAACCATAGTGGGCATAACGGACCCAAAATCTTACACGGTAGACGTAGGGGTAGACAGAATCTGGAAACGCTACATAGACCAACTTAGGAAGAGAATAGTCAGTGAGGCGAACATCAACTTAGAGATCTCCGAACCTAACTACAACAACTTTCCCAAAACAGCTAACTCAAGCCCGGGTTCGAGGGAATACTTAGCTGACAAGCCCTGGTTCCACCACTGCCCCAGCGAGTCTCCACTCCCAGCCGGGGATAACCACGCCCCGGACAAAATCCAGGAGGTTCCATTGGCGGAGCCGGGAGAGACAGAGAGTCCCTCCGACCAGCTCGACGCCCCACCAAATACTGAACTGCGCAGGTCGACCAGAACGAGAACTCGCCCAGGTCACCTGCGAGATTTTGTGTGTACTTATGTAAATTTTTGAGTGTTAGTGCCTTCTGGGAAGGGAGGGGTGTTATGTATTGATACATTTCAGCGGGAGTTTCAAACCTGCCTTAGTTACTGATTGGCTGACAGCCTCTCCGGGATTGTATATAAGGAGGGCTGCAGCCTCAGAGTTTTTGCTGAAGTCTCACTGTATATTAAAGAGCTGTTGTCACTTGCTTGCTTGTGCCTCTTGTTATTCCCGAACCTCAACAGGCTTCCCTGCTCAGCCTGCTTGAGTGGGATGGGGGGGTTGAGGAGAATGGTGAGACTCAGGGAGTAGGTTAGGTGGAGCTGGGTGGCTCAGGGCTGCTCAGAAGCCGCCCCCGCCCCTGCCAGAAGTTTGGGTGCCTCGGCTTCAAATCGCTCCCTCCCTCCCTCACACACACACACACACACACACACACACAAACAGAGATTGGAGAGCTCTCCTGCTCTCTCTCTCTCCAAGCGCCCTATGCACAGCCCATTTGAGGAAAGGGCATGCATGGCTGGGCACATTTGGCTGCAGGAGGAGGAGCAGCACAATGGGTTTTTTTTGTTCGCCGCAGTGGTGCTTCGGGAGGGCAGGCGGAAGTCTGCAGCTGACAACTATAATGAATATGTCCACCTGCCCTCCCGAAGCACCATCGCCACCGTTCGCTTTTGTTTTGCGGCAGAAGAAGGAAGAAAGCAAATGGTGATGGAGCGGCACTACTCCAGGGGGGCAGGCAGATGTCTGCAGACAGGCAGGGAGGGAGGGTGATGAGAGTGGCAGTGATGAGAGCAGGAGCGGTGGCCCCTTCCAAGTGCAGTGCATGGAGGCGGAGGGCAAGGGGGCCCCAGTGCACCTGTTGAGCGGGCGACTGGGCGGGTGGGGGCAAGGCCACCAGAGATTATTGCTACCAGTTTTCTGAACCTCCAGCTGTAATCGCTACCGAATCGGCCAAGCTGGTCCGAACCAGGAGCATTTCACCCCTGATGTGGCATCAAAATCACAGCAATAGAGGATGGGATTGTGCCTGGGCAGGTGGGTGGGTGGCAGGCCCACTCGGGCCCACCCGCAGGTCGCAACTACTGGTTCGCTTGAACCAGTCCGAATCGGCAGCAGCCCACTACTGCTGAAAGGTGTTTCAGTTTGTGTTAAAGAGTTCTACTCCATTTCCTTTATCTTCTGCTTTTGCTATCCAGCCTTCAGCATTTCCTTAGCAAAACAAAGCAAAAATGAAAGCAGTCATCATTTTTCCATATGCAAATATCTTATAGATGATTCAAAACTATAATTCCAAATCATCTGGCATCTTAATACATTATTATTTTTCAAATATTCATATACCAAACACTTTTTTTCTGCCTAGTCCAAACATCATACATTTTAAAAACTTAAAAGCAAATTTACAGTATCTTTTAAGGATGCAGAAATTCACCAGTGAGTCCTAGCTGGTCGAAAGGGTCTTAATCTCTGAGAGACACTGGCAAAAACATTGCACAAAGAAAAGGTTTGTATAACCATGTATATGAAGAGAGAGGCAGGCAGAAATCCTTCTTATGCAATTCCTCAAACACCCATCCCCCATCCCCAAATTTGCCAATATGCAGAATGAAACAGGGTGGTGAACAGCATGTGAGGCTCAGGGGCTTGATACGATATTGACACAGCTTTTTATTCTGAAGTTACCTCCATTGGCACTGAGGGACAAAGCCACAGTGGCACAAGAAAGGTTTTAGTTGGATTTTCATCCTGGTTGGATTTTCAGAAGCTAATTCACTCATCTGAGATTCTTCTGATGACTTTTCCTCAAATGAAAAAAATCTATACTGATCACACATCTGAAAGGTTTGTCAACTCCAATCCAAAATGAAATAACTCACCAAACCCTTTTGTTGCCTCTTCCAAAATGGGAATAAAGGGCCTCTCTGCAAATGCCTCTGCCTGGTTCACTAGAGCCTCTTTGACCATCTCATAGCCTGTCAGCACCACCATCTCCTGCAATCCCAGTTTGGTGCGGAAAACGGGACCATATTCTTTTGACCACTGGAATTCAGCAGAAGGGAATCAAAGAGACAATTTTAATCAATGATTGGAATCACATATGTAGAAGATGTTTAAGAAACTACATGTCAAAATTCAGAGGCACATATAATGTTATTTCCTTTTTCTATTCTGCTGAGAATTGTGTTGGTATATTTACCATTTATTTATATTTTTAAAATTTTCATATGCTCTACATTTAACATTAAAAATGCTTATATAATAAAAGATCCTCACAATAGAAATGCTTGTCAAGTTGAGAAAAGGGTTCTAATATGTTGGAACAACATCATCTGTGCAGGACATACTGTGAATCATAGAATCATAGGCCTAGAAGGGACCTTGGAGGTCTTCTATTCCAATCCTCTACTCAAGGCAGGAGCCTTATACCATCCCAGTCAAACTGTTGTCCAGTATATTTTTGAAAGCCTTCAGTGGTGGAGTACCCACAACTCCAAGAAGCAGGTTATTCCATTGATTAATTGTTCTCACTGTCAGAAAATATATCCTAACTTCTAAGTTGTATCTCTCTTTAACAAGTTTCCACCCATTATTTCTTGTTCTGCCCTTAATTTTGGTTGTGTATTGGCCCCTGCAGAAATAATTCTGCTTAAAATGTGCAAACATGTGAGTTCCTTTAAGTACATCTCCAGTCATTGAAGCTTAAGAGCATTTATATTTCCCCAAAGGCTCCTTAGGATTTGAACATTTCTGCAAATCTTAATAATCAGAAAATTATTTATTCAATTGATTAATTGTGGTATTGTAAACTGTAGAAATAGATTTAATGACTTCTGCTTAAAATGCAAACATAGAAACATACAGATATCAAGTCATTCAGTTTAAGAACATTTACATTTCCCCACAAGTCCCTGGGGTTTGAACATAAAATATTTAAATGTATTCAGCTTGATCTCCAGTTTTTGAACATTTTACATACAGTAAACACCATCAGGGAGATTTACCTGACAATGTTACCAGGATTTGGTCCCATCCCAATAGGTTTTGGCAAATAACAGTAAAGAGACTTGTTAATTATCAAGCTTTACTAAGGTGACCAGACGTCCCGCTTTTGGCGGGACAGTCCCGATTTTTAGCAATTTGTCCCGCGTCCCGCGGCGTTTCAAAAAAGTCCCGATTTTTCATTCTGCCTCCTCAGTCCCGCTGCCTCTTGAGCCCCAGCTGATGGCTAGAAGAAAAAAAAACTGTTTAAACTCTTGCCCGGGGCTTCAAAGGGCCGCCCTACAGGCAATCAGTGTAAAGAGTTTTTTTTTCCCCTAGCTAAGCTGCAGAAACGAAACCGAAACCAGGATCTTTGGTGCAACGTGACAAAATGAGGCAGAGAGAGATTTATTTTTATTTTTATTTTTCCTCCCCAAAAAAGGTAGGTGAAAAACTGCAAACAATGGGAAATTTAGGAGGAGAGTTCAAGATTTTAAAACACAAAAGAAAAAAAAGCTGTATTTAACTAGGGAATTGTAATAATTGAGATACTATTAATTGTATATTGTGTTGAAAGCAGAAATGGTTAAGTTGTGGTTCAGAGGAATATATGGGGGAAATTATTTGGTTTATTATTATTGGTAAATATAATTAATTGATTTGTAAGAAATTGGATTGCATGGAAATAATAGGAATATTCATGTTCATATTCATTAATATACAAAAAAGATAGTTTTATAACTAATTGATTTATATTAAAATGTTGAATTTGTATTAAACAACTGTATTACATAATTATATAATTAAACAATGTGAGGATGGATATAAAAATAGATGACAATGGGAAGGGGTATAATATAGAATAGAAGGGAAAAATTGAATTTGATTAAGATTAGAGATGAGGATGAAGGGTAATATTGGTTTTTTTAAAAAAATAGATGAGGAATAAATATGGCAAAAAGGAAATATAGAAATTGTAAATTTAATTGAAGTGACTAAACACTGTTTAAATTTGTGAACCGGCCAAATACTCTGTTCAAAGAAAATAAATTGTATGTTTGTATGTGTGTTTCTAATTACTGCTATTTATTCATATTTGTTCTCTTTTATTCTTTAAAGTTTAACCATTCATTCTTTATCTTAATATCTTTATATTTGTTTGGGATTGGCTTTCTTCCCTTTCATCTTTTTTATTGTACAGCAATCTTTCTCCTCAAACCTACCACCTCTCTCTTTTCTTTCCTTCTTACTTTCTCTTCCCCCCCTCTTCTTCTCCTCCCTACTTCCTCTTCCTTTCTCCTTCTCCTCCTCTCTTCCTCCCCCTCTTACCTTCACTCCTACTCTAATTTCCCTTCCCTTCCTTCATCCCTCTCTATTGCTGTATCCTTTTATGCATATGGACTACTCAGAGGGCTGAAAAAGTTATTTTTGACTGGTCCTCGCACTTTTGACCAGTCCTCGAACTTACGACTGTCTTCACATTTTACGTTTTTTGCTCTATCTTATCACCATGGTGAAGAGAAGCAGTTATGAAATGAGTGACATGGTTGTTAAGGATGCTGCATGGGCATAAATGTGAGGATGGTCATAAGTGTGAGGACCAGTCAAAAGTGCGAGGACCTGTCAGAAATGATTTTTTCAGCCCTCTGGTTAGTCCTTTTGTGCATATGGACTACCCAGAGGGCTGAAAAAAGTGATTTCTGACAGGTCCTCACACTTTTGACCGGTCTTCGCACTTATGACTGGTCATCATTTATGCCCATTGCAGCATTCTTAACAACCATGTCACTCATTTCACAACTGCTTCTCTTCACCATGATGACAAGATAGGGCAAAAATGTAAAATGTGAAGACAGTCGTAAGTTCGAGGACTGGTCAAAAGTGCGAGGACCAGTCAAAAATAACTTTTTCAGCCCTCTGAGTAGTCCATATGCCTAAAAGGATACAGCAATAGAGAGGGATGAAGGAAGGGAAGGGAACTTAGAGTAGGAGTGAAGGTAAGAGGGGGAGGAAGAGAGGAGGAGAAGGAGAAAGGAAGAGGAAGTAGGGAGGAGAAGAAGAGGGGGGGAAGAGAAAGTAAGAAGGAAAGAAAAGAGAGAGGTGGTAGGTTTGAGGAGAAAGATTGCTGTACAATAAAAAAGATGAAAGGGAAGAAAGCCAATCCCAAACAAATATAAAGATATTAAGATAAAGAATGAATGGTTAAACTTTAAAGAATAAAAGAGAACAAATATGAATAAATAGACATGGTTGTTAAGAATGCTGCATGGGCATAAATGTGAGGATGGTCATAAGTGTGAGGACCAGTCAAAAGTGCGAGGACCTGTCAGAAATGATTTTTTCAGCCCTCTGGTTAGTCCTTTTGTGCATATGGACTACTTAGAGGGCTGAAAAAGTTATTTTTGACTGGTCCTCACACTTTTGACCAGTCCTCGAACTTACGACTGTCCTCACATTTTACATTTTTGCCCTATCTTGTCATCATGGTGAAGAGAAGCAGTTGTGAAATGAGTGACATGGTTGTTAAGAATACTGCACGGGCATAAATGTGAGGATGGTCATAAGTGTGAGGACCAGTCAAAAGTGTGAGGACCTGTCAGAAATGACTTTTCAGCCCTCTGAGTAGTCCCTATACACATAGCCATGGCCACCCGGTCACATGACCAGCTAGCCACGCCTACCCAGTCACATGGCCTCCAAGCCACGCCCACACAATAAGTCACGCCCACAATGGTGTCCTTCTTACCAATGTTAAAATCTGTTCACCTTACCCTATACACATAGCCATGGCCACCCGGTCACATGACCAGCTAGCCACACCCACCCAGTCACGTGACCAGCTAGCCACGCCCACCCAGTCACGTGACCAGCTAGCCACGCCCACAAAATAAGCCACGCCCACAATGTCCCTCTTTACCAATGTTAAAATCTGGTCACCTTAAGCTTTACCTCTAACATTGTTCCGTAAGGCCTCTTCAGATCCATCATGTGCAGGTTTCCCAAAATAGGTATAGTTCTGGGTCCTGGAGGGAGATTGTGGGAGCTGTTAATCCTGGAACTGTTCTTTTTCAAAAGGAACATAATTGCAAAAATAAATAGGAATAAAGTTAAAATTGCTCCGGTCCAATCCATTTCCTTTCACTAAGCAGTCTTCAATAAAAATTACAAGGAATTTTGAAATCTGAAATGATACCAGCATGTATTTCAAAGCAATGCAGTAGGCAGAGCCCAGCTACTCTTTCTACTGAATCCTCAGACTGCTCTGTTCAATAAAGGACTTTTGAACTTTTCCCTTGTTTTTTTCAGAACAGGAATTTGATCTTTTCCTGGCATGTCTTACGCAAATAGTGAAATCATCAAAAGCTTATCAAACCAGTTCCACTTATTTGTATTACATAATAACCAAGCTTTTTAAGGTCAATATAAAGTATATAATGAATCTATTCAAATTATGGGATACAGGATGAATTGCAAAATCTTCATGCCTGTAAGCAATATCTAACAAAATCTTCTGGAATAAATATTTTACTTTTTAGTTAAAGATGGCCATATAAATATGACTGATAAATAAATACATATATACATAGGTAAAGAAATGGAATCAAATTAAACATTACTAAGTGAGAAACCATTCAGCCGACGTTTTGGTGTTAAACAATTCCTATGCTTCTCAGGTTAGTAACAAGAGGGAAATATTTTAATTTTCTGCCTGATCTCTTATTTGGGCCAAGCAGGTTTCTGTGACAGACTTTTCCTTTGTTTGTGGAACTGGAATGTTGAAGGGTTATGTAGATCTTTCTGTATTTGAGGTCTGGAAGATATGTTGTAGGTGATTGCTGTTACATAGTTAAAACCCTTCATCTCAATTGGCTTCTGCCAATTGAACAAGGTTGGCATGAATGTGGGGTTGATGTATGCAAATTATCGTTCATGACTGCAATTTTATTCTTTTCATTTCCTCCAACTTACATACTGAAAAACATGGTTGTTTTTGCTACTTGCTGAATTAGGCTTACCAGTTGGATCCACCAGCTGCCAATTCACCAATTCTTCCAGTAAGCTCCAAAAAATACTGTATTTTCCGGCGTATAAGACGACCCCCGAATTTTCCTGTTAAAATATAGGGTTTGGGCTATACTTGCCGTATAGGACCACCCCTTTTCCAACGCACACCAAATAAGAATTAAAAAACATCAACTGGCTCACCCACAATGTAAAAGCAGCTGTGCTAGACCCAAAATGGCCCCTGCAACAAGCAGGAACCTCACACAGCCACAAAAAGCCCCAAAAAACAACTTTCACACTTTACACACACAAAATTCCACATACAGCTTTGTGAGATTTTGTGTTTGAGTAGTTAGAGTGAAACACTACAGAAACACACTAGATCTCAGAAAGCTGCACAAATATTATCTTATTTTATTTTTATTTTTATATGAAAGCTAAATTTAAAACTTCCTAAACTTTAAATGGCTAGGTCTAAAAAAGAACAACTAAAAAAAAACCCAATTAACTATTTTTTTTAAAGATCCCAAAGGGGAAAAAAACTTACCCAATAGAACAGGGGTCTCCAACCTTGGCAACTTTAAGACTTGTAGACTTCAACTCCCAGAATTCCTCAGCCAGTTTTGTTTTGCTGGCTGAGGAACTCTGGGAGTTGAAGTCCACAACTCCCTGCCTGCTTGATTGCAGGCAGGGAGTTGTTTGCTGATGGAATGGATTCAGGCAAGCGAAGCAAGGCAAGCGAAGCAAGGCAAGCAGCTAAGGTAAGCAAGCTGGAGGGGGAAAACTTTTTCCCTTCTCCATGGCTCTGGCAATCCCAGCTGAGTTGCCTGATTAGCAGATCGTCAGAGCTTGGATCACCAGAGCCATGTGAAAGGAGAAAAGTTTTTTCCTTCTCCATGGCTCTGGCGATCCCAGCTGCATTGCCTGATTAGCAGATCATCAGAGCTTGGATCGCCAGAGCCATTTAAGGCTCGTCAGAGCCTTTCGGGCTGGACTTTTGAGAAGATTTTCATGTGTTAAAAAGTCATTTTATATGCCGGAAAATACGGTATTCTTGATGGAATCAATCAAGAAAATTGTGTTTACTTTGCATTATAAAAGACTTGGATTCCAAGTGTTCCATTGCCATGGATTCCAATTAAGCCAAGGCAACAAAATAATTGGTTGCTTATCTAACATTATGTCAAGTGCCAGGGATATTAGAAAATCCAAATAGGTCAAGTGAATATAAAGATTTATTGTAAGCTTAAGCACTACAGGAATCTGAAGTGGTCAAAGCAAATTGGTGATAGATAAGAGTCAAAGGAATTCAAGGTGAGCTGGACTTGGAAATCTTGTGGGCATGAGGGGACTCATGACTGATGATGTATTTGACCCCTCCCTCAGGCTCACCAATCCCTCCACCTTGCCCTCTCCTCTTATATTGGCTTTTCTATGCTGTTTTCCCTTTCCTGTGTTATGTCTTTATAGACTGAGTTCTCACAACACAAAAACATTATTAGAGGTCTTCTGCCCTTCCAGGAAATTGAAGGCTAGATATGGAAGGCCAATTGTAGCTGAGTGTCACAGCTGCCCCAGGAGGAATCAGAAGGGCTGGTTAACAGCTTCCTTGACAGGTTCCTCATGCAAAATCTCATGCAAAAACTAAGATGGGTGGGACCAATAGCTTGGTAAGCCTTTGCTAGTTGGGGAAGTGCTAATGAAAGTGAAAAACTAAATCAGGGGCATGAACATGCCAGCAAAATTCCTGCCTCGGGCTTCGAAGTCTCGATAGTTCAGCTCCCCCGTTCGACAATCACACTGTAGCACTTTTTGGGGGGCTCTTCTCACACCAATGCTGTTATGTTGCTTTTCCAATTTCTGCTTCCAACTCCGCGGCTGTCATCATTTTGAACCGGCCAAGATGGCTGGTTTCTTCCCTGTCGATCTCAAGGATGTTCTCCTGAACCTTCGGCAGGATTGCCTTTCACCCCGAGGTCCTCGAAGTTTCCCCTTTCCCCTATCAATCTCTCTGGGATTGACAGTACCTTTTAGAGGCTTCTCAGCAGGAAAATTCAGACTTCAGGAACGGAGCCCGTTCCTTCGCTCCCCTTCATAATGACGTCACCATCGGAAGTCAACAGAATTTCATTTTTAATGTGGGCTGGTGCGCTCGCAATAAACAAAATGGCAATAAAGTTATCTTATCTCATCTCATCTCATCATCTCATCTTATTATTGTGCATGAGACAATCAAAGATCCAAAGTTGCCATACTGGACATGAACTCTTGAGCCATCTCTAGCACGGCAATAGTTACACACATATCCTGCCCTGGAATATCAACCCAGGTGAACACCTTGCTATGACCACCTCTCCTCCCACAACACAGACCCCCAGTCAATTCTAAATAATGTATGCCAGATCATCTTTATTACTGGCATTTGGAATCAGCAAGAAACCTGGGGCCATGGATGCTCTGATGGCCAAGTCTTGTGGGGAAGCAGAAGGGGCTGGAATGCTACGGTGATACAAACTTGAAGGCAGCTTCCTAAGAGTCACCTGCAGCTGTGTCTGATGATAACTTTCCATGCTTGTCATCATCTTGCAGTCACTGTTTCCTTCCCTCCTTAGAATAGCCACCATCCCCAACCTTTGTCCTCTCTCCCCTGGTACATCTTTCATTATAGTTCATGTAAGTCTTAGGAACAAATCCAATCTCAACAATCTGTTACTAAATGTGATTGTACTAAATGTGCTTTAGAAGCACATTTATTGTTTTTGTGGTAAAGACTTTCTCATCTACATTATCTAATGAGATGGGTCAGTATGGTTTTGGACAAATTGGGTCATTCCTCCTATTAGATAGCAAAGAAATTAAAGCTCCTTTCCAAGAAAAAGCAAATTCTTGAATGTTGCTGAATCTCATTTGTCCATGGAGCTTCTAAGTCATCCTGGTCATGGTTGTCCCAAAGGTGCTTTTTCAAAAGGCAACTGGACTTTATTTTTCCTTGAAGATGTTTTGTTTCACAACCAAGAAGCTTCTTGATTGAATGGTGGTGTCAGCACTGGAGTGAATGCAGCTTGGAAGATGGCCAATGAGAAGCAGAGCAGTGGGGAAAGGAAAGGGAGGGTTTGGACAAGGAAGTCAGTGTTGGCTACAACTGACTCGGAGTTTCGATTGTTGTGCCTAATAAATGAAAGATTTTAATCAAGGACTATTTGTTTGAAATGCAGTTTATTTGAGACGACACCAAATCCTGACAGGTGGAGGATGAAAGAATTTATATTTCTTGCAGTCATCTGGTCATTAGCACTCAGTTCTACTTCTTGAAAGTGGCTGAATCTCATTTGTTATCCAAATTAATATTTTGGCCAGAATTTACTGGTTATATTAACATGTCTAGAGCAAACTTTTAAATCATAATTATCATTACTATTTCTATCATAACTAAATTATTATAATTTTGTTAAAAAAAAGAATATAATTGAATACATTCGATTGAATATTATTTCTTGACTAAATTTTTAAAGCTGCCCATGACCATCTCAGAGGGACTCTGGGTGGTGTACAAGCAAATACATAAATTGACTATTGCAGGAAAAAAAAATATTGCTTTTTAAAATGTAATTAGAATTGCATTTCTTAATTAAAGCAAAAGAGACAAAAAATTCTAAACAGAAACAGATAGTTGAAGGCAAAAAATAGTAAAGAGCAAAGGAAATAAATGGTCCCAATTTTTTTTAAAAAAACTTTGCTTTCCATGATTTCCCTACTATTCTTCCCTATCAGAACCTACATTTCATGAGATTATAGATCATTTCCATTTATCTTCTAAATAACACATGAAATGTAGACAGTATTGAATTATATTGTTAAATTTTGCCTCTGTCAAACTGAAGACATTTCAAGGCTGAGAAAATGAGATAGATGATAGACAGACAGACAGATAATAAACAGATAGATGATAGATGTAGATAGCTAGGTATAGATATAGATGATATAGATATAGTTAGATATAGATGTAGATGTAGGTATATTGATAACTGATACATATATTGTAATATAAGTAATGTTTATATTGTCAGATCAGCACAACACAGCACAGGTCTTGTAAGGCATGGGAGGGGAGATAAGTCCAACACCAGGGGTCAGGTCCAGAGCATCTTTAGATGTTCCTGGGGGTGGATGGAAGGTAAATTTCTGCAAGAGGCTGGTAAAGAAGAGGAAGAGCTCCATTTTGGCAAGAGTCTCACCTGCACATATTCTTCGACCTGGAAGAAAGCATAGATGGCAAAAACAATGAGGGTTTATTGGTTTTTTTAAACTATTTCACAGGTTTTTTTCAATGTCCTATGGCCATGGAAAGATAAACAATGACAGAGCAAAGATATTGATAGAAATAAAAATGGAGACAGTCTTCAACTTACAATGGTTTGGTTTGTTCAGTGACTGTTCAAAGTTAAGCCCTGAAAAAAGTGACTTGTGACCATTTTCATACTTATGACCGTTGCAATATCTCCATGATTATGAGATCAAAATTCAGATGCTTGGCAACTGATTCATATTGATGATGGCTTCACGTGATCACTTTTTGTGACATTCTGGTAAGCAAAGTCAATGGGGAAGCCAGATTCATTTAATAACCATGTTGCTATCTTAACTACTGCAATGATTCACTTTAATCACAATGCTTTTAGTCTGCTGAGCTACCAAGGCTAAACAACTGTGGCAAGAAAGATTGTAAAATGGAGCAAAAGTCTCTTAAAAACTGTCTTACTTAGCAACAGAAATTTTGGGCTCAATTGTGGTCGTACGTTGAGGACTACCTGCATTTTTCAAACTACTAAATGGCAGCAGATTTGTGAATTTGAAGATAATGTAAAAAAAGATGGGAAATTAGTGCCAACAAATGGAGTAATGCCTTTCTTGTAACTATCTAGATATCACATTTCATTGGCCATGCACATAGAAAACAGGCATGGACGATATCCTTAAGTTTGTGATTCCAGAGGAGGGCAATTAAATATATTATAGAGCAAGGTAATATCTCAGATATTTATGGAGCCAAGATATGTGTTGTAATGAGTGGGTTATTATTCAATTGGACATAATCCAAAATAACTTCACATGGAAGATTTTAGGCCTTCCTAGGGCATCCCTTCTGTTTATCTAATTCTCTGCTCTTTGGGGAAAATTTAGTTCTTGGAATAAAGAAACTTCAGAGAAAGTCTTCTTAAAAAGGATTCTATTAATTATCCTATTGTGGCACAGTCATCTATATTTTCATCCTGGTGCCCTTACTGGTAACATTTGATATACAAAAGTCCATTTAGTAACCTTTTGAATTTACAATGGCACTGAAAAAAGTGACTTATGACCACTTTTCACACTTACTACCATTGCAGGTTCCTCGTGATCACATGATCAAAAGGGTCTAGGATGACGCGACACTGCAAGCTCAATGTGACCAGCTGGGGTGGCCTTCTCGCCACCACCAACTCACTGCGGCCATCTCTTTGCAGGACATCTCAACACCAAAAATTTGCTGCAGGGATACGGAACATAATCTATGACATCAGAGAATCTTACCTGCAGAGAAAGGCATGAATGCATCCCTCTTCACAAATTTTCCTTCAGAGTCAAGAAAATGCTCAGGATAGAATTCATGAGGTTTCTCCCACTGGGATTCATCATGGAGCACAGAAGTCAGCAAGGGAATGACATGGGTGCCCTATAAAGAGAAAGGATAAAAGCAATGGTGGGATTCTGCCGGTTCTAGGGGGTTCGGCCGAACCCTTTGTTAAATTGCTGGCTCACCCCGCCCCTTGCCCCGCCCCTCCGCACCACTATTTATTGCCAATAAATAGTGGTGGGCGAGGGGTGGGCGAGCCAGCAATTTAACAAACGGTTCAGTGTTTTTTTGTAATTTTATTGGCCCGCGGAGCTTCAGCATAGGCTAATTAGCCCCTTGATTCTATCGGCCTCCCGACTCTCAGCTGATTTGCTCTCAGCTGTTTTGCTCAGAGCTCTGCTGCTTGCTTGCAAAGAGTGCAGATTTTTTTCCCCCTATCTATGCTGAAAAACGAAACTGAAAGTAAAAGCCTGCTTTACTGTTGCTGCAACGTTGGAAAATTAGGCAGGCAGATTTCTTTTCTTTTTCCTCACCAAAAAAGGTAGGTGCAAACTACCTTTAGTGGAAAGGTAGTTTTCCCTAAAGAGGTAGTTCCTCTTTAGAGAAAAAGAGGAGAGTTCAAGATTTTAAAACACAAAAGAAAAAAAGCTCTATTTAACTAGGGAATTGTAATAATTGCGATACTATTAATTGTATATTGTGTTGAAAGCAGAAATGGTTAAATTGTGGTTTGGAGGAATATATGGGGGAAATTATTTGGTTTATTATTATTGGTAAATATAATTAATTGATTTGTAAGAAATTGGATTGCATGGAAATAATTGGAATATTCATGTTCATATTGATTAATATACAAAAAGGTAATTATATAACTAATTAATTTATATTAAAATGTTGAATTTGTATTAAACAACTGTATTACATAATTAACCAATGTGAGGATGGATATAAAAATAGATGACAATGAGAAGGGGTATAATATAGAATAGAAGGGAAAAATTGAATTTGATTAAGATTAGAGATGAGGATGAAGGGTAATATTGTTTTTTTAAAAAAAATAGATAAGGAATAAAGATGGCAAAAAGGAAATATAGAAATTGTAATTTTAATTGAAATGACTAAACACTGTTTAAATTTGTGAACTGGCCAAATACTCTGTTCAAAGAAAATACATTGTTTGTTTGTATGTGTGTTTCTAATTACTGCTATTTATTCATATTTATTCTCTTTTATTCTTTAAAGTTTAACAATTCATTCTTTATCTTAATATCTTTATATTTGTTTGGGGTTGCCTTTCTTCCATTTCATCTTTTTTTACTGTACAGCAATCTTTCTCCTCAAACCTACCACCTCTCTCTTTTCTTTCCTTCTTACTTTCTCTTCCCCCCCCCTTCTTCTCCTCCTCTCTTCCTCCCTCTCTTACCCTCACTCTTACTCTAATTTCCCTTTCCTTCCTCCCTTCTCTTCCTTCCCTGTCTCTCCTTCTTTCTTCCATCTCTCTTCTCCTTCCTTCATCCCTCTCTATTGCTGTATCCTTTTGTGCATATGGATTACTCAGAGGGCTGAAAAGGTTATTTTTGATCGGTCCTCGCACTTTTGACCAGTCCTCGCACTTACGACTGTACTCACATTTTATGTTTTGCACCCTATCTTGTCACTGTGGTGAAGACAAGTAGTGGTGAAATGACTGACACAGTTGTTAAGAATGCCGCAATGGGCATAAATGTGAGGAAGGTCATAAGTGCGAGGACCTGTCAAAAATGTGAGGACCAGTCAGAAATGACTTTTTTAGGTGTTGTTCGTCAGCTAAGCGTTTTGTTCTGGAAATGAGTGTCTTGGCTACAGAGTTGATCTGGGCAGGGTGGTGGTGTGAGAGTGCGTGCAGATAGCGGTTTGTGTGTGTTTTCTTTTGGTAGATAGTGTGTCCTAGGGAGCCATTGGATTTTCTGTAGACTAAGACATCCAGGAAGAGAAGTTGGTTGTTCGCTTCTGTTTCCATGGTGAACTGTATTTTGGGGTGTAGGCTGTTGAAGTGTGTGAGGAAGTTGTCCAGTTTTTCTTTCCCATGTGGCCAGATTATGAAGGTGTCGTCTACATATCTGAGCCAGAGTTTGGGTTTGTGATCAGATTTTTCTAGAGCTTGGGTTTCAAAGTATTCCATATAGAGGTTGGCAATGACAGGTGAGAGGGATGATCCCATGGGTGCTCCTTCTATTTGTTTGTATTTCTGTCCATTATAGATGAAGTATGTGTTGGATAGGCAGTGGTTGGTCAGATCTAAGATGTGCTTAGGGGGGTTATATTTGTTTTGGATAACTGTCAAGGCTTCTTTGATTGGTACTTGGGTGAAGAGGGATATGACATCGAAGCTCACGAGTAGGTCACTGGGCTGTAAGTTTTGTTGCTTTATGATGTCTATGAACTGGAATGAGTTTTTTACGTATGAGGTGATGGATTCTGCATAGGGCTGTAGTTGTTTGGCAAGAAATTTGGCTAGGTTTTGTAGAGGTAAGCCTATGGAGCTGACTATGGGTCTAAGTGGGGTTCCTTCTTTGTGTATCTTGGGGAGACCATAAAGCTTAGGGCATCTGGATGATTTCTCTCTGGGGATGATTCTTTGCTGAATCTCTTCGCTGATGGGGGAGGCTTTTATTTTGGCTCTGGTAGTTTTTTCCAGATAGGTGGTGGGGGTCTGTGTTTAGGGGTTTGTATATGGAGTCTTGGAGTAGGTTGGTTAATTTGGTTTGGTAGTCAGATGTGTTCATAACCACCATGGCATTGCCCTTGTCTGCTGGTAGGATTATTATGCTGGTGTCTTCTTTCAGGTTAAGTAGTGCTGTCTATTCCTCTTTGGGTAAGTTACTTTTGGGTGGCTTGCTGGTGCAGAGGATGTTGGTGATTTTGAGTCTGATTCTGTTTGCGTCGTCGGGGTTGATTTTGGTCAGGCTGGTTTCAACTCCGCATATAATGGTTTCAGTGGGGATGCTTTTGGGAGCGACTGCAAAGTTGAATCCTTTGGAAAGGACATTGGTTTCGGCTTTGGTGAGGATCCTATCTGAGATGTTATGCACTGTTTGTTTCATGTGTGGCTGTGAGGGTGGAGGGGATTGTTTCTGGCGTTCTTGTAGTCTTCGGAGTTTGTTGGTGTGTGTGTCTGTCTTGAGGGTGGTCTGTGTTTCGGCTCTCCAGACGGCAAGTTGTTTGGATTTGTCCCAAAGTGCGGGGTGGATCTTGTTGCTGAGTTTGAGGTGAAGTGTGAGGAGATCCTTGTTGATTCGGTCTAGGAGGAATCTTTTTCTGTGGAGTTCATTTCTGATTAGGGCTAGTTCTGTTCTTTTCAGAATGTGTTTGGTGGCTGCAGAGTTGGAGTGGAATTTCAGTTGGAAGCCTGTGGGGATTAAATATTGATCCCGGCAGTTGCGTAGGAATGCAAGGTCATATAAAATGGAAGCTCTTTGGACTTCGAGTTTTTCATAGGTCCTGGTCAGATGGTGGATTTTCTCCCCGTAGAGGTGCGATATTTGTTTTCTCAGATTTTCGCGGGTGTTTGTATGTAGGTCTTTGGTTATTCAGGTCTTCTCCCACGTAAAATTGGAAGTGTCTTGGCGACGTTTCGACAAAGTCTCATTCGTCATCTTCAGGCTGGTGTTCTCGGCTTCGTGCTTCCAGGAGCAATGTGAGATCGCAGCTGTCTCTTCCTTTTAACTGCTAGTGGGGGTGTGAGCTGATTGGGTGGGAACTTGGCTGTGTTCTGATTGGGTGGAGGTATGTTCTGATTGGTTAGGGGCTTGGCTGTGTTCTGTTTGGGTGGGGGCTTGGTTGTGCTCAGCTTAGTCTGAGTTGCAGGGGGATTTGAGCTGGTGAGCTGCGTTGTTGTTTGGCTTCGTGTTTGTGGCCGTGTGAGCTCTTCATGGTGGGTGTCAGTCTGCTTCATGTATGGATTGGAGGGGTTTAAAGTGGCTAATGATGCAGCTGAGGTCTGGCTTCTGGTCCTTGGTCATGGCTTATTATCTCATTATCTCATTATATATATCTCCATTTTTCCACACAGCGAATGCACCTCAGTTTTAAACATCACTTTTTTTTTTTTGCTTTTGACTTACATGTTTAATTAATTATCTGGTTGTATACTGATTTATTTTACACACACACACGCCTTGCTAGACTACTATAAATGTAATTTTTTTACCTCTTTTTACTGCTTTGCTTTGGAGTTATGAAACAGTTTTCCTTTTTGCTATATGGAAACCAATGGCTCAAAAACTTTCTCTTTGGTAATGAAATGATTTGATTTGATCTGATTTATATTTGTATCATATTTCTACTGCAAGGATTTTATATTTTACTAGTTTTTAAAAATTTTTTGCTGATTTTTCTTTTGTAGCTATCTTTAATCTTTCTTTTTCTTTCTAAAAAAAATAGAAATTTTCACTTTATTTTCTATTTACTCTCTATTCTGAAAAATAATATTTTAATTTTTCCCATGGTCATTTTTTTATGGAACATCTACTTCTTTTGTCCTTGAGAGGAATTGACTATATTTTGTTGTCAAAGTCCAAGTATAAACAAAAGTTGGATTATATTAAAAATGAAAACAACAAAGAGATGGGGAGTGATGGGTTAAAACTGAAACTTGGCAAGACAGAGTGACTCTGGGTTTGGGGTTCTTTGGTCCGTGGAAAATAGCCATCTTTGGTCTTGGATGAGGTGGCACTGCCACTTACAGACTCAGTGCATAATCTGGGGGTTCTCTGTTGACTCATGACTCCTGCTTGAAAAGCAAGTGGAAGTCGTGACCAGGAGGACCTTTGCACGTCTGCAAATTGTGCACCATTTATACCAGTGGTGAAATCTGAACCAGTTTACTACTGGTTCGCTGGCTGCGCATGCGCGCTGCACACCAAATGTGCAGCGGAGACCCGGTAGTAAAAAATGCCTAAAAAGTAAAAAAAACAACAACAACAATTTCCGATAATCAGCTGAGTGACTCACGATCTTTGGAACTTTTTTTTTTTTACTTTTTAAAGCATTTTTAACTACCAGTTCCGGAGAACCGGTAGTAAAAAAAATGCTAAAAAAGAAAAAAAAAGTTCCAACAATCGCACGTCACTCAGCTGATCGTTGGAACTTTTTTTACATTTTTTACTACCGGTTTGAGTGAACTGGACCGAACCGATAGCATTTCACCCCTGATTAACACCCATTCCTAGACCAACAATTCCTCTTATCGTCACTCATGCCCTTGTCACCTCCTGTCTTTTTTTTTTTATTGCAAAAGTTTTACAATTACATTTTCACCCCTTTCCCCCCCCACCTCCCCCCCCAAACTTCCCAACCTCCCTAACCCTCCCTAACCCTCCCCTCCCCCCAGACTTCCCTATAATATATTCATACTCATAAAAAACCCTTAATATAACACTCATATATAAACTTGAACCCCTCCCTCCCCTGTATAATTTCTCTCTTTACCTCATTACATTAAAATATTTCCAATACATTATTTTCAAATAAAAGCTATTTGATACTTTCTAGTTTGATATTTGTTCTGAACATATTCTATCCACCTTTTCCATTCCCATTCATAAGTCTCTTGTGAACAATCTTTTAAATATGCTGAAATCTTCGCCATCTCTGCAAAACTGGCCATCTTCAAAGTCCATTCCTCGATAGTGGGCAAAGCTTCATTCTTCCAGTATTTACCTATCAACAATCTTGCTGCTGTTATCATATACAATATCAATTTTGTTTCACCCAATGTAAAACCCTTAACTATACCCAATAAAAACAATTGTGGAGAAAATTGAATTTTTTTCTTCAAAACATTCTGCATGACCCACCAAATTTTTATCCAAAAAGCCTTAACTTTCCTACAGGTCCACCAAACATGATAATACGTAGCATCCAAACATTCACATCTCCAACATCACCTCCTGTCTTGACTATTATATCTGGAAGCTCCTGTTGGTCCAAAATGCAGTGGGCCATGTGGTTTTGAGCTTATCTCAGTGTGCACATGTGTCACCTTTGCTATGGGAGCTGCATTGGTTGCTGATTTGCTTGAGACCAGGTTATCTGAGGGATCATCTCTTGCTGATTACTTCCACCCGATCCACTAGAACGGGGAGGCAAGGAATGTTGTGAATTCCCTCACTAAGGAGTTACATTTGGCAGGACCCAGAAGGATGGCCTTCTCTGTGGTGGCCCCTTCCCTCTGGAACAACATCCCTGCAGAAATTAGACTGACCATCAGTTTGGCAACCTTTTGGAAGGCCCTGAAGGATTGGTTTTGCCAGCGGGCCTGGAGTGCGATGGAGCCCATCAAATGCCTTATTTAATTGTGTGCTGCTGTTGGGGTGGGGTCATTGTTTTTATTTTATTTTATATTGTATTGTATTTTTATTGATTCTAAGTTGCCTAGAGTTACCGTGAGTAGGCAGCTATATAAATTTTCTAAATAAAATAATAAAAAATAAGTTGTATTTTATTATATTGAAACACTTTACCTTACATTTGTGGAATCAAAATTCAGGCCCCAAAACCAATATTCAAGACTAACAGAAGACAAGGAGGGGCTATAAAGCAATAAACTAAGAAAGGGAGAAATGAAAGAATAAAACAAAGGAAGAAAGTGTCTCTCATATATCAAGATGTAGGGCAGTTTGGGATTGCCAGATGCCAAAGGAAAGCATCTCCCATTGGCATCTATGGAAATTATTCTAATAATATAACAGTTTCCAGCGTTATAACTTGATTTAGCCAATTTCATTCATTTAAGGTCTGCTTTTTTCTACCACATTGTACACGAAAGACCAGTACCTATATAATACATTGATTTTAGATTGATCACCTTGGGGATGAAGAAGCCTTTCAAAGTTATGTCCATGGTGGTTGAATGTGGCAAATTGGATGGAACAATATCACCAAATCTTTGAATTTCATGAATTACAGCATCAGTGTAAGGCATTTTGGCTCGGTGGTCTGTCCTTGGCTGGATATCACCAATCTCTTTTGCAATTTCTTCTTGGACCTTTCCTAGGAAAACAAAATGATCAAGGTGATTCCTTTTTTTGAATTTTGTTTTAAATCGGAGTTAATGTATAAACTCTAATTCTGAATGAAAACAACAGTCACTGCCTGTAATCATTGAATGAAACAACGATCACTCATGAATTATTTACAAATAGACTACTGTAGTCTGCTGTACATTTGGAAGTCTTGCAGGCCACTCAGACATTATACCCAGCCTGATATGTGGCAATATAGATAGTGATTTGCACTCCTCGTTATGCCCATGTGAGCCCAAAGGACCAATTGTAGTAGGATTCTGAATTCAATTCAAATGCTGGTGAGATTGCCCAAGTGGGTCCATCAATTAATGGCATCTAGTGGGACTCCAGAAAGCATGCCTTTTCGGAACTGGTGCCTGCGCTTTGGAAAGCTACCATCCAGATCCAGATTGCTGGCGCTCTGATGTCATTGCTGTCACTTTGAAGTAAACATATAGACTGGGTGAAACCAGTCTTAATAACTGTGAGAGGGGTCTTGGAGTCTTAGTAGACAACCAATTAAATATGAGCCAGCAGTGTGCAGTGGCAGCCAAAAATAGCCAATGCAATCCTAAATTGCATTAACAGGGCATACAATCAAGATCAAGTGAGGTACTAATACCACTCTATAAAGACCACACCTAGAATACTGCATCCAGTTTTGGTCACCACAGTATAAAAAAGATGTTGAGATTCTAGAAAAAGTGCAGAGAAGAGCAACCAAGATGATTAGGGGACTAGAGGCTAAAACATTTGATGAACAGTTGGAAGTACCCGACATGGCTAGTCTAGTGAAGAGAAGAGAAGAACCAGGGAAGATATGATAGCAGTGTTCCAATATTTGAGGGGCTGCCACAGAGAGGAGGGGGTCAAGCTATTTTCCAAAGCACCTGAAGGCCAGACAAGGAATAATGGGTGGAAACTAATCAAGGAAAGATTCAACCTAGAAATAAGGAGAAATTTTCCGAGAGTGAGAACAATCAACCAATGGAACAGCTTGCCTTCGGAAGTTGTAGGAGCTTCATCACTGAAAACTTTCAAGAAGAGATTGGACTGCCATTTGTCAGAAATGATGTAGGGCCTCCTGCTTGGATGGGAGGTTGGACTAGATGACCTACAAGGTCCCTTCCAACTCTGTTATATGTTAATCTGTTATTCAGAAAACTACTGAGGATCTGGTTTTTCTCTTGACTTTATGATAAGTTGAGGCTGGAGCCCTGGTTAGATGGCTTTTGTTTTTTCTAAGTCTTCAGGCGATTTTTGATTTTTTTCTTTCTTTCTTTGTAAACTATAAGCAACTCAGAACCACCACAGTCATGTGATCCCCAAATTGCTAAATAAAAGCAAAATTAAAAATAAATATTTGGAGAACTGGTGCTAAACCATGAAGGAACTTTGTTACATATTGAGGAACAAAGCAAATTTATATAGGAGAGAACATCACAAAGATATAGAGAAAAAAATTATATATGACAGAACTATAACAAAGATACAGAAAATATTATTAGTAATAGTTTTAAAAGTGATATCATCCATGGAGTTCATAATTTGCTTAGGTACATCCAGAAATATTTCATCTGCACTATTAAAAGATAATGTCATGGACTTCCGGTTCCTCGTCTTCGGCGGCGGCGGTGCCTTTTGAAGCTCCGCCAGCCCCGCCGCTTGTAGAGCCGCTTCGCGACTAAGAAGCGGCTCGAAAACTTCAAAAATCTCTAGGATTTTTGAAGAGAGATCGCAGGGCACAGGTTGAGCCCCTGCAACCCCCCCAGGGAATAGTTTCTGGGGAGGGAACAGGAGCGGCTCCCATTCAACCTGCTGGAACTCCGGGCGGCGTGGGACAAGTCTGCTTCTGCAGAACAAGCTGGCTACAGGAAACTTTAAACTGAAAGAAAAGGAACCAGCCTTAATAAGCAGCATACTGTTACTTGAACCCTGAAACTCGGAATCGCAAGTATTAGAGTTTTCTTGGCTTTCTAATCTGAGTGAAAAAATGCAGATGAGTGAAAGTGAACTGTAAAAACATGGCGCTTAGCCTTAGAGTTAACGAGCTGGCGAGTGTGGATTGCTGAACTCATCTTGCTTTGTTACAAAGTTTCTAAACTGCTACGAAGTTGCTTCGCTTGCAACAAGAGAAATAAGAGAGAAATTTCTCCTTTTTCAATACTGGACTTTGCTTTACTTTGGTTCTTATTTGATTAAATCTGGGGGACTTTTTTAGAAGTCTTTGTGGAGGTGGGAGAGGAAGAAGAACTTCCCTTTTTAGTAAAACCAGCCTACGTGGCAGGATGGCCTCAAAGAAGCAGGAAGCGAAGGCAACAGGAGGTGGATCTCCCACACATAAAGCACAGCCTCCCCCAGTACAACAGATACAGACTCAGAAAAAAGATTTTGATGTGGGAGATTTAAAAGAATTTATTTCTAAAACTTTGGATGATAAATTTCAAAAATCTCAACAGGAGATAGATGATAAACTTCAAAAATCACATCAGGAATTTATGCAGGAAATTAATGAAGTTAAAGATATGGTGAAACAGAATCAAAACAAGGTGACCAAAAAAATATCAGAAGTGGCGTCTGGCCTGGCAGAATTTATTGTGAAAGTTGATTCTAAAGTTGAAGAACTTAAATCAGAAGTTAATGTTAAGATGAAAGATAATGATTATAAAATTGCTGATGTTGACAATAAAATGCAAAGAGTTGAAAATGAGATTGTGATGGTACAATTCAGGGCAATGGAGTTTGCCATACGGCTTCGAGGAATTCGAGAAGAGGAAAGATAGGATTTGAGACAGGTTTGTTCTGAGGCCCTGGCCAAGATTCTACAAGTTAATCCTGATGTGGTTTTTCACAAAATAGATAAAATTTACAGAGTGAATTCTTGGGTGGCCAGACAAAGACAATTGCCCAGAGATGTGGTCATATATTTCACAGATAGAGAAATAAGAAATGACATCCTGCAAAAATCCTTTTACACTTCTGTGCAAGTGAGGGGCTCACGAATTGGAATTTATAAAGAATTACCTTCTAAAATGCTGAAAACCAGAAAAGAATTTGGCTTTCTTGTTAAGGAATTGCAAAATTTACAGATACCATTTCAGTGGGACGCCCCAGCTGGTATAATTTTCAGATACAAGGGAGAAAGATATCGTTTGAACACTGTGGAGAAGGCAGAGCACTTTTACACTACTATTCTTAAGGAAAGAACACCATCCCCACGTACATCTACAGTTTTGGAGATTAAGGAGAGTGATGAGAAGCAACCTCAACGAGAACTGCAAGAACAGTCTAAGCAGGAATTAGAGGAAATGCAAGGCGCAGAAGGAGGTTTTCTGGATGAGCCTTTGCTGGAATCTTCTCCAATCTTGGACCCGGTTCGGATGATCGAAGTTAAGGATCAACGCATAACTCGAGCTCAATCTAAGTTACTTAAACAAAAGCAACAACAACAACAGGAAAGACAAGACAAGGCAGTTAAGAGTACTGCACAAGAGACTGGAGCCATGGGGGGAGCAAGATCGAAGCTTTCGGATGACCTTCGATTATTCTGCTCTTTGCTCCAGAAAGATGAAGATGACGTTTAAGTGTTTATCTTGGAATGTTAACGGGTTGAATTCAGCACAGAAAAGGAAGAAATTATTTACATATTTGAAACAATTTAATAATGATATAATTTGTTTACAAGAAACGCATATCACAACTCAAGATCAAAAATATTTGATAAACTCCAAACTAGGAACACATTTTATATCTTCAACTTCGCAAAAAAAGAATGGTGTGGTTATTTATGTAAATAAAAAGTTAACAGCTAAAGTTATAGAAGCAGATGAAGATGGTAGGTTTATAGCAATTGAATTGCTTACAGCAAATGGCCAAATTCTTCTGATTGGAATTTATGCTCCCAATCAACAACAGGACCATTTCTATAAGATGTTACATACTAAAATACTGCAATGGGACTACAGATCTATTTTAATTATGGGAGACTGGAATGGAGTAATTGATTCTAAATTAGATAAAAAGAGTTTGGCAAAGTCTAGGATCAGATTACCACAGACTTTTTTTGACATGAAAGAAGATATGGAACTAAAAGATGTTTGGAGAATACATAATCCAAAAGAATTGGACTATACTTTTTTTTCTGATAGACACAGATCCTTCTCTAGGATTGACTTCATTTTGCTGTCAGATGACTTACTTGTCAAGACAAAAAGAACAAAGATTTTTCCAAGAACTTTGACTGACCATAGCCCAGTATGGATAGAAATTGAGATGGATAAGGTTGAGAGACGTTCTTGGAGATTAAATGAGAACTTGTTTAGATATGAAAAAAATACAACAGAACTTAAAAAGCATTTGAAAGAATTTTTTGAAATAAATTTGAATAAAGGTACCCCAATTGAAATTGTGTGGGACGCAAGTAAAGCTTATATGAGAGGGGTACTTATCTACATGAACTCTAAACATAGACTGTTTCGACAAAAGAAAAGATCTGAATTGGAAATAGAAATAAAGAATAAAGAACAGTTACTTATTAAAAATCCAACAGATGAAAGAATATGCAGTGCTATAAAACTTTTGAAAGACCAATTTCAAATGCTTATGGCGGAACAAGTTGCAACAAACTTACAATATGCGAAGCATAATACATTTTGTAACGCTAATAAACCGGGCAGATGGTTGGCTTACACATTGAGGAAAAAACAAAGTATACGGACTATTGATAGTATAGATATTGGAGGGAAAGAAATTTTTCAACAAAAATTAATTAAAGAAGCTTTTGTGGACTATTATACCAAACTATATGCCAAAGAGGAGGTGCAGAATGGACTTATAGAAAAATATTTAAACGATAAAAGAGTTACAAAAATTACTGATCAACAAAAGGAAAGAATGAATTATCCTATAACAGAGGAGGAGATAATAGTAGCAATTAAACAGTTAAAAACAGCCAAAGCTCCTGGCACGGATGGTTTGACCGCAGTGTATTATAAAACTTTGCAAGCTGAAATGGTGGAACAACTCAGAGATTTATTTTGCAATATTCAACAAGGGGGTAAAATACCCCCATCATGGACAACAGCTTATATATCTTTGATACCAAAAGAACAAGTTGGTCCTAAAAAAACAGAGAACTATAGACCAATATCTCTTCTGAATACAGATTATAAAATCTATGCGAAAGTATTAGCCAACAGGTTGATGCCAGTAATCCAAAAGGTGATTCATGATGATCAAGCGGGATTTATCGAGGGCAGACACATGAAGGATAATGTAAGGCAAGTAATAGACTTATTGGAATATCTTGAGAAGAATAAACAGATTCCTGCAGTGCTGGTCTTTTTGGATGCAGAGAAGGCCTTTGATAGAGTGGATTGGAATTTTCTACTAAAGACTTTAAAAAAGATGGATTTTGGGGATCAATTTATACAGGTGATTTCAGCAATTTACCAAGAGCAAAAGGCACAGATTATTATTAATGGAAGTTTGACAACAGAGTTTAAAATTGAAAAAGGAACAAGACAGGGATGTCCGTTGTCCCCACTTTTATTTATTCTAACACTAGAAGTCTTGCTAAATACAATACGGGACTCTAATATCTTGAAAGGTATAATGATTAGGCAAGAGGATTACAGAATAAAGGCATTTGCAGATGATCTGGTTATTACCCTATCACAACCAATGGAATCAATAATCCTGATGAAGGACATTATACAAGACTATGGTAAAGTTTCAGGTTTTAGACTGAATTCAAAAAAGACTAAAATGATAGCTAAAAACATGACACAAGATCGTAAACATGAGCTTGAAAGGAGGGCAGGTTTTGAGACTGTACCTAAGGTAAAATATCTAGGAGTTCAGGTTGCAGAATCAAACATGAAATTGTTTCAAAATAACTATGAGGTGTTGTGGCGAGAGGTGCAGAAAGACATGGAGACTTGGAAAAAACTGCAGCTGTCTCTACTTGGAAGAATAGCAGCAGTTAAGATGAACATTTTGCCAAGATTTCTTTTTTTGTTTCAAATGATTCCGGTGCTTAAAAGTGATAAACAATTGAAAGTCTGGCAAACTGGACTCAATAAGTTTGTCTGGAACGAGAAAAAGTCGAGAGTGAAATTGAAAATTATGCAAGATGTTCCAGAAAGAGGAGGTCTTAAACTTCCAAACCTACAGTTATATTATGATGCAGCAGCTTTAACTTTAACAAGTGATTGGTTTGGAAGTAAAAAGGCTGGAATATTGAATGCAGAAAGTTTTGATCTTGAATTTGGATGGCATGCTTACTTATTTTATGATGACAAAGTTGATAAAGTATTTAAAAGTCATATACTTAGAGACTCTTTGATGAGAGTTTGGAAGAAGCACCGACTCAAATGGGATTATAAAATACCGCTATGGCTGGATCTTGGTCATACTTTGTGGAATACAAATATAATGTCACTCGGGGGGTTTTTATACAAAGAGGTTCTTTTTACAGATGCGGGCAGATGGCAGCTGAAGACATTGCAGACACTGTTGGACGAAGGGATTAATTTAACTTGGTTACAATATAATCAATTACAATTGAGATGGAAAGAGGACCAAAAAACTGGTATTATGTTGCACGAGGAAGAATTGGTTAGACATATAAAAGAGAAAGGTCCAATGCATATCAAAAGGCTTTATAATGTTTTGCTAGAAAGGGACTCAGAAACTGAATTAGTTAAAGATTGTATGATTAAATGGGCACAAAATTTTGAAGAACCAGTGATGTTGGAAACATGGGAAAAAATTTGGGTTCAGAATGTTAAATTTACACAGTCGCAGAACCTGAGGGAAAATTTCTATAAAATGTTTTATAGATGGCATTTAGATCCCAAAAAGTTGTCATGTATGTACCCTAATGTTCAGCCAAAATGTTGGAGATGTGAATGTTTGGATGCTACGTATTATCATGTTTGGTGGACCTGTAGGAAAGTTAAGGCTTTTTGGATAAAAATTTGGTGGGTTATGCAGAATGTTTTGAAGAAAAAAATTCAATTCTCTCCACAATTGTTTTTATTGGGCATAGTTAAGGGTTTTACATCGGGTGAAACAAAATTGATATTGTATATGATAACAGCAGCAAGATTGTTGATAGGTAAATATTGGAAAAATGAAGCTTTGCCCACTATTGAAGAATGGACTTTGAAGATGGCCAGTTTTGCAGAGATGGCGAAGATTTCAGCATACTTAAAAGATTGTTCACAAGAGACTTATGAATGGGAATGGAAAAGGTGGATAGAATATGTTCAGAACAAATATCAAACTAGAAAGTATCAAATAGCTTTTATTTGAAAATAATGTATTAGAAATATTTTAATGTAATGAGGTAAAAAGAAAAATTATACAGGGGAGGGAGGGGTTCAAGTTTACACATAAGTGTCATACTAAGGGGGTTTTTTTGTGTGTGTTTTTTTTTACCAGTTATGAGTATATTATAGGGAAGTCTGGGGGGAGGGGAGGGTTAGGGAGGGTTAGGGAGGTTGGGAAGTTTGGGGGTGGGTGGGGGGGGAAAGGGGTGAAAATGTAATTGTAAAACTTTTGCAATAATAAAAAAAAAAGATGCCATAAAGCAGTTAAAAAGGTCTTGGAAAAGATATTCAAATGTCAGGATGCCTCTACCAACAGAATCACAATGCTGTGGTATTCCCTGTGACGCCGTGTAAAAGTGAAAGTTGGACTTTGAATAAGCAGGAAGACCAGAATATTGAAGTTTTTCATGTTGGAGAAGACTCCTGAGAATACTGTGGACAGACAAGAATGGGGGGAGGGGAGGGTTAGGGAGGCAAAGGGGGGGGAATGGGAAAATTTGTATTTGTAAAACTTTTTCAATAAAAAATAAATAAATGAGTTCCCCCCCCCCCAAAAAAAAGATAATGTCATGAAACAATGTATGTTTGTGCTGCCTCTCCCACTGGAAACAAGCTGGGCTCTTATGGGCTCTCATTGATATTCTTAATTTATTAATTAATTTATTTATTATTCATAATTCTATGCCGCCAACTCTCCAAGGACTCTGGACAGCTTACAACAAAGACAACATGAACAATATATTGCCCCCAGCAATCTGGGTCCTCATTTTACCCACCTTGGAAAGATGGAAGGCTAAATCAACCTTGAGCTGGTGAGATTTGATCTGCTGATCTGCTGAACTAATAGTCAGCTGAAGTAGCTGCAGTACTGCACTCTAACCACTGCACCACCTTGGCTCTTAATGTCCCTAGGCTTTGACAAAGCAAAGCAAGTAGTAATTGATAGAATGAAGGACATGGAGTTCCAAGAACTAAATAGGTTGCCTCTCCACAGTAGGGACAGAATTTCAGAATTATAAATGTCAACTGGTGCCAATTTTTTGGAGATATCTATAACAATTTTTGGAAAAATAAATTTACTCACATGCTCATCGGCTCTCCACTCATGTAAATTAGGGAGTGACCCTAATGGTTTGAGATCATGTATTTTCATAACAGGGATGTTATTATTCACTATTAATGTCAGTATTATTTTTAATTTATTGTATGTCTATTGCTGGTAGATGACCATAATAAAGTTTATATTCTATTCTGTTCTATTCTGTTTGTGCTGCATATCCCATGATATTAATCTGTGATCTTCTGTGTTAACACTTATTCCTCTTCTTTCTCCTCCTTTTAAGAATATTTCCATTTAGCGAAGAGATGAACTAATGATGGACTATTAGCTTATTCTTTCAGCTCAGAGAAAGAATGAAATGTAATTTGGAGCTCATAAAGATGTGTCAAAGTCAGATTACAATTGAAATACATTGTTCTTAATCGAAAGTCATTTCCCTCTTGCCTCATACTAGGGTAGGAAGGGCAAATTTTCCCTAAAAACTAATAAAAAGGAAACAAAAAATACAAGAAACATTTTAATAATGTCTATGTAGCTTTAAATGGTTTGAGTTTATTAAAACTCAATTTCCTTTGGGAGATAAGTTTATTTACTTTTAGTGAGATCAATGTTGTTTTGATCATTTGAAAAACAACTTAATTCTTGGTTCACCACTTTCCCTTTGTTCAAGTAACATTCCAGATGCCAACAATTCTTTTTCAGTCATTTTTATATATTTATTCCAAGTCAATGAAATGAAAGTGCTTACTCTGGATTTCTGGGTGCTTCATCATTAGGAGTATGGCCCAGCGCAGAGTGTTTGCCGTTGTGTCTGTACCAGCAGCAAATAAATCATCTACAAGACCTATAAGATTTTCGTTATGGAAATATCCACCATGTGTCATCTTCATATTCTCCTGAAGTGTATAAAGGAAATACTAGTAAGGAAACTCAACCTAACCACATAACGCATATTCCTGAAATCTCAGACGGCACTTTATATGTGCCTACCTGAGAAGTTATAGTTGCCCCAACACTACTGGATTTCTAGAAGAAAAACTCTAAAATCAAACAGTTGCACAGAAAGAGAAAAGATTGGCACAAAGGAATCACCCACTCCTATCCCCACTTGGACCTACTCCTCTAGAAAGAGATCAATATTTACAGCATTTTTAATGGAGAAAGAAATCAATCTGGATAAAGTTTTAAGTAGCTGCAGATTCTGAAATAAAGTAACAAAGAGTGAATGATTAAAATTGCTCTAGAAATTTGTTTCCTTCCATATTTTCAAAACAAGGATCTTAGCAAGTAGTTTATGAACTACTCAAGATGAAGGCATATTTTTAAAATATATATTTAAAAAAACAAATAATTATACCTATAAAATATACCATTACCTGTTTTTGCCGAACAAGAAATGACTCAATAAAATTTCTCTGGTCATTTTCATCAAGATCTTGGAGATATTCTATGAAGGTGGTCTTTATGAAATCTTGGAACTCTTTTTCATTTTTCATTACTTTTTTAGGAGCACCCAAAAGGAACCCCAACTTGGGAAACAAATTGTATATCTGAAAGAATGATAAAAGAAAAACACATATTATTGAAGTGAATACTTTGAATTTCTGAGATGGACAACTCAAACATTGTTATGTTTCCCAAGTCTACAAAACAAACAAAACCCCCAATAATATGCAAGATCACATAACTGAATAAGCTTTGGATAATCAATATTGCTAATTTACTAAGCCCCAAATCCCATGGACTAAATCTCCAGGCAGGTTTTGGGAGAGGAAGTGCTTATTTTCTACTACATCATGTGGATTCCCAAACAAGGAATAGGAATGATCAATAAAAGAAACTCAGCAAAAGTTCTAAACAAGGGAGCTATTTATTTATTTATTTATTTATTTATTTATTTATTTATTTATTTATTTTATTCAATTTGTATCCCGCCCTTCTCCTAGTGGACTCAGGGTCGTGCACAGCCAGAACTAAAACACATACCAATACAAAATTTAAAAATTTTAAAAGAATTATATTCAAACTAAAACCCATTGACAATTTAAAAGGCTAAAACAAAAGGGGGGGGTCACGCCAGCCCTGCTTGATGGAAAAGAAAAGTTTTTAGGGCATGGCGAAAGACCCGGAGATCCGATATCCTTCGTATCTCCGGGGGCAAATCGTTCCAGAGGGCAGGAGCTGCCACAGAGAAGGCCCTCCCCCTGGGGGTCGCCAGCCGACATTGCCTGGCTGACAGCACCCTGAGGAGTCCCTCTCTGTGGGAGCGTACTGGTCGGTGGGAGGCTATCGGCGGCAGAAGGCGGTCCCGCAAATTTAGTATATGTAAAGTTGTGTAGTAGTGTAAAGAGTAAAAGAACGATGGAAAGGTATTTGCAATGATGGAATTGCAATCATGCTCCCACTTCTCTAAGTTCACACGTCTTTGCAAGGAACAGGGAGGAAATGATGAAGCATGCATCATGAGGTCATGATGCTAAAAGTGATTTTCATACTTGAATAAGATGTTTACATACAACTATGTAAGGTCAGGATTTGAATCCAGATGTCATCATGTTCATATTGCCTTTGGATGAAATCTTGCTACAGATGCTCATGAGAAGTAACATGCTCTGCTTCTCAATAAAGCTTGAATGACACACATTCTGCTGCCTATTTTTTGTGACATTTTTTTTAAAATAAAAAATTTGATTACCAATGCAGCAGGGCTTCCCGAAAGCTGAAGACTTTCATTTACTATCTTTAGTAGTCGCAAAAATGTGGCATCTTCATATTCATACCGTTTCCCAAGTAGAATACAAACTATGATGTTGGAAACAGCAGCACTCAGAATAGTTGTGATGTCAAAGGGTTTTCCTAGGCAAAAACAATAGATCAAAAAATCTACTATGTTTATATTCAAAATCAGCTTGTTTAAATTGAGCATTTATCATAGAAAACTATAGTTTGTGCTGGAAGTTTTGAAGTATTTACATTAAAAATATACAAAAGTTTAAAGGGTATTTTAGTTCTTCAAAGGCAGAATTGAAATATCTGACCATACATCAATGATATTTTCTTTGCAATTGTGGAATTTCTTGAGGATAAAATACTTGGCAAAGTTATTCCTCATTAAATGATTGCAGTTTTAAATATCAAATAGCGTCTGAGCTTCATAAAATGAAGGGAGGAAAAGTAGGCATATTATGTAGGAGGAAATTATAATAGATCTCAATGCAGATACTTATGGTTGTATCTAACCAATTGTTTCCAAGGGCAGAACAGAATGATTAAGATAATACCATAGTCACTTCCCACTCTCAAATCTCTGAACACAACAGCCAAAATACAATTCACTCTGAATGTTACAGAAGGAAAAGACTAAAATTCTAACCCTGGAAGGCAGATGCCTATAATTTGATTCATATGTTAATAAACTAATAAATCTCATACCTTTCGTTATTCCAATTGATATACCGAAAAGCAAAAAAGCAAGATCAGTTTGTAGATATGTAGACATACTCCACAAATGCAAACTCATTTGGCAGTTAGATGAAGAACTTTTAGTTTTCTAGATCAGCAGTCTGGGGGGGAGTGGAGATAGGAGCTGCGTGTAAACTCATGCACTCACCCGCCACTCGTGCAGCCCAGTTCCAAACTGGGGGGGTGAGGACCCTGTTCTAGATTATTATTATTTTATCACAGGCACTTCTAATCTCTTTTTCCTCAACTCAATTTTATTCATATCATTTCTGGGTTGCAAAAATACAAAGAACCTGTATAAAATGCCAATGATGAGAATTTTGTGTAGGTATTTAAGAGTAAGTCTAGAAGTGCTATTGATTAGAAACTGTCATGTTACATTGAATTAACTATTCAAGTCCTATGGAACCATTTTGCCATCTGTAAGTCACATTTCTATAAATATACTTAGCATAAATTGGACAAGAAAGCATATTTATAGGGAGAAAACAATGAGTTTAAAAATTGTTTGAGAGAAGATACTCCCAACACACTCCTTGTTCATTTGATATAATCTGTGTGAGAGTTTCTTGCAAAAATCAAATCCAGAAGCACACACAGATAAACTGATTCAGCAGGATTCATTAACTTCTTTATATACAAGAATAATACATGAAGTAAGTTTACAATACCAACAGCAGATTCACAGTTTCATTTCAGCAGAGCAGACAGCATGGACAGACACTGGTTTCAGTTTTGTTTCTCTGCACAGAATCAGAAGCTGCAGACTAAGACATGCCCTGGCTCCACTCTGTCTCAGCTCCCAATTGGCTGACTTAGTTGCTATGCCTATTCATTGGCTGACCTTGTTACCATGTCTTCCCAGTCATGAATATTCTGACAGATTGCAGAAATTATTTACCGTTCTACATTTATCCCAGAAGATGTTCCATTACAGCATATCAACCTACCTGCATAAGTCTCCATTGTCTTTGTTAAGACACTGCACTCTTCAATGATTTTGTCTTCAATGGTCCTCTTTCCCATTCCATAGTCCCGTAATGTGGATAATGTAAACCGCCGCATCACTTTCCAGTTCTCACCACTAGAAGAAACAAGACCTGAAGAGAAAAGGGGTAAGATAGTGAAACATAATTTTATCATCTATTCTATCACAACTCATTCTTGTTTCACAACTTCATTAAAACATGCTCTGTTAATTTGATCAAGCATTTCATCCATTCTGTCCAAAAACTTGACTAAAAGGTATTTCAAAGTTTGTGCTAAGGATTTCAGCTCCATTTTCATTGTCCTCGCCTTTGATGTTCAGCCCTCATTATCAAAACAAAACAAAACAAAACAAACAAAAATGAAAGCAATCTCCACTTTCCCATGAGCATGTATCTTCCAATTTATTCAAAACTATAATTCCAAATCCTTCTGACCCATAATCTTTTATTAATTTTCAAAAATCCATATACCAGGCACTCTTTTGTTGCATAATCCCAAAAGAATCTCATATTTTGAAAATCAAATTGACAGTATCTTTTAAGAATGCAGAAATTAACCAATGAGTACAATAAGACATACTGTAGCTGATGAAGAGGATCCTAATTTCTTCAATATGTAAAAAAATTTAAACAAATATTCCAAAAAAAGGGGATTAAGATATATGGTATGGCAGAATTTAAGGAATAAGGTTACTTGAATGAATGTGAACTTGATGTAGCCCTAAATCTCAGCCATTCCGCTTTCTCATAAGCAGATGATAAAAATGGTAGTATTGATGGTCTATTCATGAGGAGTGTCTGTCTGGAGTCACATGGATAATCTCAACTAAATTACTTCAGGTTTTATCCAGCATTCAGCAGCAAATCCATTCACAAATGCTGTCTTATTAGTTAACAAAAGTCCACAACGCATCAGACTGCCGTGGAATTTATAGGAAGTGAAAAGTAATTTCATAGTGTACAGTTAGCAGCATAGTTAATCTTGTTTTATATGTAATCTTCGTAATCTTCACTGATGTGAAGATTGAAGGGCCTTTGAAAGACCCTAAAACTTGCCCAATGACAGCAGCCACTTTGTGAGCCCATTCCATGGGATTTCCTCCTGGCCACTACTTTGGCTCTCTGTTGATGGCATGAGAAGAATTGCACTGATGCAAGAAATATTTGGATTTCATTAATAATGGTTTATCAATGGTAATTATCTGGTTTCTTTTGTAGTGAACACCCTCTTCAGTATCCAATAGAAAAATGTTAAAGCCAATTCTTTCTTATTCACGTCACCTACTTCCAACACTGCGGGTAATATTTTAATTTTTTTAGTGTTTCTCTATGTGTGTTGCCCTAACATAATAAATATATAATATAGATTTATAATGTAAAATGCTTTGCCAATTGGATCATACAGTGCTTCACATATTCATTCTCTAAATTCAGTTTCAATAACGATTTATACAACTTAGCAATAATGTATTCATCATTATCACACAATAGAGTTTGCAAAGTTCACTTTTTGCAGCTAGAAGAGCCTTTGCACAAGTTTGGTTTTTGTGCTAGTTGTAGTCTTTCCTGTATCAGTAGTCCCTATGCTTAGTCATTCAAGCCCTGATCATCCCACATCTGGATTACTGCAATGCTCTCTACATGGTGCTACTTTTGAAGAGCATTCAGAAGCTTCAACTGGTGCAGAATGTGGTGGCACAGGCAGTTTTTGGGGTCCCTAGGCTGCCCATGTTACACCACTCCTCTATGAACTGCACTGGCTGCTGGTCTATTTACAGGTGCAACTCAAGGTGCTGGTTCCAACTCCTCTTTGGATTTGAGGGTAGGTTCACCATAATTAAAAGGTGCTTTTGACCGTAAGTCCACCTGTCTGGCCTCATTACCATCTCTTTTCAAAAGAAAGTTTCCTGGGGTGACACCCAAAGAGGCATCTTTGTGGAGAACTTTATATTTATTCCAAACCCTTAGGAGAAAATGCTTCTTGAAATCAACATTTAACTTAACCTTATCATACCATAAGTAGGCACGCCATCCAAATCTTAATTCATAGCTCTCTGGATCAAGTAACCTCTTGTTTTGGAGAGTCACCCACTCTTTAAGCCAGACCAAACAACAGACATCAATGTACAGTTTCAAATCTGACAAACCCAAATGAAATGCCCCATGAGGAATGGAAAAAAATGTATTAAGGGGGAGAAAGTGGCAAAAACATTGCACAAAAAAAGGTACAGTATGTACCACTATGTACAGATAGCCCTCAACATACGACCACAGTGGAGCCCAAAATTTCTGTTGCTAAGCAAGGCAATTGTTAAGTGAGTTTTGCCCCATTTTATGACCTTTCTTGCCACTGTGGTTAAATGAATCAGTGCAGTTCTTAAGTTGTTAACACAACCATGATTACTGAAACTGGCTTGCCCATTGACTTTGCATGTCAGAAGGTCACAAAAAGTGATCACATGACCCTGGGACATTGCAACTGTCATAAACACATGCCATTGTACTTTTTCAGTGCCATTGTAGCTTCTAATGGTCACTAAACTAATAGTTGTACATGAAGGATTACCTACATATGAGCAGAAAAAACACACCTTCTACTGGGATTCCTCCACCCACCCGTCCCCCACCCCCAAATTTGCAAATAAGCAGACTCAAACATGGTGATGATGAGCAGCGTGCAAGGCTCATGGGCTTGGTACAATATTGATACAGGTTTTTTTATCTCCAGTTACCTCCATTGGCATTAAGGGGCAAAGTCATGCTGGCATTAAAAAGGTTTTAGTTGGATTTTCATCCTGGTTGGATTTGCAGAAGCTATCTCACTTACCTGAGATTCTTTTGGTGAAAACTTCAAATGAAAAGTTCCCCATTACACTGATCATACAAGGTTTGTCAACTACAATCCAGAATGAAATAACTCACCGTATCCTTTCACTGCATCTTCAAAAATGGGGATGACAGGCCTATCTGCAAATGCATCAGCCTGGTTCACTAGAGCTTCTTTGACTGTTTCATAGCCAGTCAGCACCACCATCTCCTGGAATCCCAGTTTGATGCGAAAAATGGGACCATATTCTTTTGACCACTGGAACAGCAGAAGAAAAACAAAGAGGCCATTTTGATCAACAATTAGACTCACATATGTAGAAGACCTTTAAGAAAGTATGAGTCAAAATTCAAGGGCAGAGATGATATTTCCTTTTTCTGTTCTATTGAGAAAAGAGATGGCATAAGCTTCTTTATAATTTTTAATATTTATATGGTCTATATTTAACATTAATTTAAAAATGCTCAGTAGAAAAACTATGAGAAGGTTTCTAATATGTTGGAACAAGTTCCTTTCTACAGGATATACTATGAATCATAGAACCATAGGACTTGAAGTCTTGTAAGTCTTCTAGTCTGGGGGTCCCCAGCTCCCAAACTGCTGATTTACACTAGTCCGGACCCTGCCAAGAACCATGTTGTGCAAGTGAGCAAAGTACCACCTGCACACACAGAGAATCCAGGCAGCGCAGAAAACCATTTCATCCTGAACTGTGGAAAAACCACACTCCGTAGAACTGGTTCCTGGCACCCAAAAAGTTGGGAGCCTCTGTTCTAGTCCAAGCCTCTGCTCAAGATGGGTGGCTTATACCATCCCCATTAAATTCTTGTCCAGTATATTTTTTAAAACCCACAAACCCAGAAGGCAAGCTATTCCATTGATTAATTGTTCTCACTGTCAGAAAAATTATCCTAACTTTTAAGTCAGGGGTGTCAAACTCAAGGCCCGTGGGCCAAATCTGGCATGTGGGGTACTTAAATCTGGCCTGCAGGGTCAGCCTGGAAATATCAAAGGACCAGCCCACAGTGCCTCTGCCAGCCAAAATGGGCCAACGGGGGCACATGCAGCCCAGCACGGCCCATTTTTTGCCTCCCCGACCTCCAGCCATGTGGGGCCTCTGTGTGGGCCATTTTTGGTTGGCTGAGTGCTGCAGGAGTCTGGGGAGACCAAAAATAGGCTGTGCAGAGGCCACACAGGGCCTCTGAGTGGCCCAATTTTGGCCAGCAGGGTGCTACAGGAGGACTGGATTGGACTGGATTACAATTATGTGGCCTCAAGTAAGTGCCTAATCTGAATAGAAAACAAGAAACATCCTATGTTAATAGTACAGTTTAATGCCAGATTTTACATACTGTAGGTTTAATCTATAATCAGCTATCTATAATTGACAGCTATTTCTATTTACTATCCTGGAAATTTACCTCTGCTGTTAGATTTTATATTATTATGTTATTTATGCTATTGTACTTTTATTATTAGTTGAATAATAAAAATTCAATAGTATAAATAGTTTTTCTGCCTGGAAAACAATTTACTATTAAAAAATAGGGTATAAATTTAGAAATAAAAAGTTTAGTGGAGTATGAAGAATAAGTAGTAAATGTTTGCCAGTAATATCTGGTAGAAGAGATAGGAAAATGGTTATAGTAAACAACTGTGGAAAGAAAGAAAAGGGAAAAAAATGCATCTTGAGCCTGTGTCAAACACCCACCATGGCCACACCCACCCCTGGCCCCACACACACACACACACACCTTGGCCTTCCGAGGTGCAACCTGATGCAACCTTCAATGAAATTGAGTTCGACACCCCTGTTCTAGGTTGCATCTACTGCATCATTAACAAGCTTCCATCCATTACTTCTTGTCCTGCCTCAAGTACTTTGGAGAATAGGTTGACTTCCTCTTCTTTGGGACAGCCTCTCAATTATTGAAAGAGTATTATTATGTCATCCCTACTATCATTTCAGATTAGAATCATTTCATTATTACAATCTTATCATCTTCATTTTGTTATTCATATCAACATAGTCACCTTTATTTTGCTGCTAATCCCAACATAATCATTTTATTATTACTATCAATTCCAACTTAAATCATATTTATTTTAACTATCGCTTAGTCATTTTCTTTTGGCTGTTTCCCAGCATGTCTATTTGTTTTGGCTGTTTCCCAGCATATTCAGCTTTATTTTATCTTCATATACAGTATGCACATCTCCATCTCTATACGTTAGTTCTGTATATTTAATTTTATTATCATTCTCAGCTTTGTTTACAATTTAACATTGAGGCTTAATTCTTACATCAAACATATCCACTTATAAATCAATAAAATTTCTTGGATTCTTCTCATATTCATATACATTCTTAATCATCTATAAGAAACTCCTTTCTATCAATACTATCCATCTTTACTTCATTTTTCTATTTTAATCACATTATTTTATTTTCCATCCTTATTTATTATTTATTTATTTATTATTTAAATTTTTATACCGCCCTTCTCCTGAGGGACTCAGGGCGGTGCACAGCCACAATAAAACACGTATATCCATAAGTTTAAAAACAGTTTAAAATATATTAAATAATTTGGCCCTATATTAAAAAACTAAAACACCCATTAAAATTTGTTATTAAGCCAGCCCAGCCTGTTGAAACAGTAAAGTCTTAAGGGCACGGCGAAAGGTACGTAGGTCAGGGATCATACATATCTCCGGGGGCAATTCATTCCAGAGGGCAGGTGCCCCCACAGAGAAGGCTCTCCCCCTGGGAGCCACCAGTCGACACTGTTTGGCCGACGGCACCCTGAGGAGTCCTTCTCTGTGGGAGCGTATTGGCCGGTGGGAGGCTATCGGTGGCAGAAGGCGATCTCGTAAGTACCCAGGTCCTAAGCCATGGAGCGCTTTAAAGATGGTAACCAGCACCTTGAATCGCACCCGGAAGACCACCGGGAGCCAGTGCAGCTCGCGCAGGAGAGGTGTTACATGGGTGTACCATGTCGCTCCCATAATCACCCATGCAGCCGCATTCTGGACCAGTTGGAGCCTCCGGGTGCTCTTCAAGGGGAGCCCCATGTAGAGAGCATTACAGTAGTCCAGACGGGAAGTGACGAGGGCATGAGTGACCATGTGAAAGGGATGCAACTGGTGAATCAGGCGAACCTGATAAAAAGCCCCCCCTGGCCACAGCCATCACATCATCTTCTAAAGACAGCCGTGCATCCAGGAGGACGCCCAAGTTGCAAGCCCTCTCTGAGGGAGCCAAGATCTCACCCCCAATAGTCAGTGATGGAACCAGCTGGCTATACCGGGACACTGGAAACCACAGCCACTTGGTCTTGGAGGGGTTGAGTCTGAGTTTGTTTCTCCCCATCCAGATCCACATGGCCTTCAGGCACCGGGACATCACATCAAGGGCATCATTGGGGTGGTCTGGGGTGGAGATGTACAGCTGAGTGTCATCAATGTACTGATGGAACTTCATCCCAAAACCACGGATGATCTCACCCAGCGGCTTCACATAAATGTTAAACAGGAGGGGCGAGAGGACCGACCCTTGCGGCACCCCACAGACAAGGTGCCTTGAGGTTGATCTCTGTCCCCCTGCCACCAATGATTGCGTACGGCCAGAGAGGAAGGAGGAGAACCACTGCAACATGGTGCCCCCCATTCCTAACCCCTCCAACCGGCACAGCATGATACTATGATCGATGGTATCAAAAGCTGCTGAGAGGTCTAATAGGACCAGGACAGAGGAACAACCCCTGTCCCGAGCCCTCCAGAGATCATCAACCAATATGACCAATGCCGTTTCTGTACTGTACCCCGGCCTGAAGCCCGACTGGTATGGATCTAGATAGACAGCTTCATCCAGGTACTGGGGAAGTTGTCGCGCCACCACACTCTCAACAACCTTCGTCACAAAGCGAAGGTTGGAGACTGGACGATAGTTCGCTAATACAGTCAGGTCCAGGGAAGGCTTCTTGAGGAGGGGCCTCACCACCGCCTCTTTCAGGGTGGAGGGGAAGAAGCCCTCACTCAAAGAAGCGTTAATAATCTCCTGGAGCCAGCCTCGTGTGACCGCCCAGGAGGCCAGCACCAACCAGGAGAGTCACGGGTCCAATAAACATGTGGCAGCACTAAGTCTACCCAGAATCCTGTCCATGTCCTCGGGAGTCACATGGTCAAACTCCTCCCAGATAACACTCTCAGGACCCACCTCCGTCACCCCATCTGAACCTACCCAGTCGGAGTCCAGGCCTTCCTGAATCTGAGCTATTTTATCATGCAGATATTGCACAAAATCCTCAGCCCTACCCTGCAAGGGGTCTTCCCATGCTCCCAACTGAAGTAGAGAGCGGGTCACCCTAAACAGGGTGGCTGGGCGGTTCTCTGCAAATAATTAGATTTTGCCGCTCTTATCGTCACTAGATAGATCTTAATGTGAGACCTCACCAGTGTCTGGTCAGATTCGGAATGGCTGGCCCTCCAATCGCTCTCCAGGCATCTTTTCTGGCGCTTCATCTCCCTCAGCTCCTCAGAAAACCAGGGAGCCATATATCTCTAAACACCTCCTTTTATAATTAATATTCATCTAAACAATATGGTTTTGTTTTTTACTCAAACTATTTTTATATTCTTCTTTCCAGCCGTGTATATTTTAATTCTTCATTTCCTTGTCTATTAATTTATAATCCATTTTGAATTCAATGTTCCCAAAATTAATTATTCATATATCATTTTAATTCTTTTTGTAACTTCTATTCCCTGCAAAGTACATCAACTTTCCTTCTTTTGTTCCTGTGCCAATTAGTTTTTATAATTTTATAATTTATCAATTATAAAAGTTCCATTGTATTTCCTCTTTCTTTCCACTGAAAAAGCCATCTGTAGACAAAGAAGAAACCTCCACCACCAACCTCTCATGGCTATTATCAGTAATTTCACAATGCTCCGAAACAAACGGCAAGTTACAGTGTTTCTTTTTAAAGCGGAAGGTGTTACTCTGCAATCCACACTTTCCCTTAGTCATGCCAGTCTCCATTTTGTTGTGATTATATAACAGTCCAATTTAACTCTCTTCTTCTTTTGAGTTTTAAAAGTATTAAGTCCCTTTTTCTTTTCTTTTTTTTTCCAAGTCCAATTCTAATTTAAAAAGTTCTTTCCGGGCTTTTAACATGCCTCAATGTTTAGTTGTTCCAATTAATTCAATACCAAAGTAATTTTCCTTGCGGGTCTTTTCCTTCTAAAGTCACTTTTCAAAATCTTCTATGCCCCTCAAGTCCACAGCCACTGTTTTAAGGCTAGGGGTCTTACAAATAACAATTATTGCTCAAGTGTTGTTTCCAGACTAGGTTGGTGTCACTTACCCGGCTTCAAAGATCTTTGTTCTTTTACATTTTCCTCCTGCACATCTCTTAATTTGGTTTGTCCCAGCTTCGTGGCAACCGCCATGGCTGCCGCCCCCCCCCCCCGCCAACTCACAGAGAGTTCCCTCCGACCTCCGAGGAACTTGCCTGTTCCTCTTGGTCGTCCGAGGTGCCTCTCTTCCTACTCCGTCCCTGCAGGATGGTTCTGGTCCAAAGATCCATCGGCGGCAGTTCAGCAGTCAGTTTTTTTGCGGGACTCTGCAGAGCCCGCTATTTTCCCGGCTGTCTCGCTGTGACGTCAAACCAGAAGAACCGACTTATATTCTTAGTCTATCATTTACAGGTCTGCTTTTGGTAGGTTTGGCTATTTTTTCCTTTCACGTGAAGACAGATGCAAAGAAAGAATTAAGCAGTTCTACTTTTCCCTTCTACCCCTCACTTCTATCTATCTCAATTAGTAGCCGATCATTTCCTTGAATTTTTTCTATTTTTTTACATGTTGAAAGAAACTTTATTATTATTACTATTATTATTGACATTGTTGCAAGTCTTAGTTCATCTCAATTCTCAAAAAACCCTCCATCAAGGAGCTGAAAGATTACAGACCATTTGTTCTAACATCTGAAGTTATGAAGACCTTTGAGAGGTTAGTATTGGCCCACCTGAAAATCAACACAGATCCACTGTTAGATCGCTTGTAGTTTGCCTACCAAGCAAATAGATTGGCAATGATGCTGTCAATATGGCACTTTACTACATGTTGCAATATCTTGAATCCCTGGGAACTATGCATGGGACCTTTTCATAGACTTCAACTCAGGATTTGATCCCATTATTTCAATTTTTTCACTCCAAAATGACTCATCTAACTGTACCTGTCCATACTTGTAGGAGGATTGGCAAAAGCAAGCAATAGGTGAAGCTTGGAAAAATCAATCGAGCACCTGGTTGATAAGCAGAGGTGGTCCCCAGGGCTGGGTGCTCTCTTCATTGTTTTTCTCTCTCTGCACCAATGACTGCATCTTTAAGGACTCCTCTGTTAAAGTATTGAAGTTTGTAGATGATACCACAGTCATTAGTCTTATTTGAGATGGTGATGAGTCTGCATATAGACAGGAGGTTAACAACTGGTGCCATCGGAACAATATGGAAGTGAACATGATTTTAACTGTGGAGATGAGAGTGGATTTTAGGAAGAGCCTTCCTACTATATTTGACAGCACAGTATCAGCAGTAGATTTTTGATTCTATAATCTCCCAAGATTTGAAATAGATCCTTAACATTAGAACTATCATTAAAAAGGAACAACAAAGAATGTTCTTCCTGTGTCAATTTAGAAAGTTCAGACTGCCCCAAGAGCTGTTGATACAGTTCTACAGAGCAGGGGTGGGTTCTACTTACCTTTACTACCAGTTCACATCGTGCCCATGCACAGATCTACTTTGATGACATCCGGGTCAGTGGGCAGAGCCTCCCATCGGTTTTATGACCGATTCTTGTGAAACGGTCCAAACTGGGGGCAACCCACCACTGCTACAGAGGAATAATTGAGTCTGTCATCTGTACTTTGATAACTGTCTGGTTTGGTATAGCAATTAAACAGGGAAAGTGTAGCATCCAACGGATTGTTAGAACTGCAGAAAAACAATTGCAATCAGCATGACTTCTGTAGAAGATCTGTATATTGCAGAAGTCAGAAGGAGAAAATATTTATAGACCCCTCACATCCTGGACATAAATTGTTTCAACTCCTCCCCTCAGGAAGCCACTATATGTATATTTACCCATGCTGAATGGCTGCAGTATTATTATTATCATTCCCATCTTCCCTACTACCCCCTCTTATTGGTATCTGTTATGTATGTATCCATTTTGTGCGAGAAATTCAAATGATAGAATGTTTGTGATTGGTTAACAGTTATTTCAGAACTGTATATAAGGAGGGCTGTTGCCTGTGTTCCTTTGCTGAAGTCTCACCCTGAATTAAAGAGCTGTTGTCACTAGCTTGCTTGTGCCTCTCGTTATTCCCGCGCTACAACATTGGCGACAAAGGTGGGATTGAGGCCAAAAGAAGCAACGCAAAAAGAGCTTTGAGTTTCAGCCAGGTTGACAAGCGGGCTATGGAGACTTACAGCAATGTGTGCTGATGTCCCGCCAAAACCCTTTGACCCGACCTGAGAGAAATGGGGGTCATATCTAACCAGGTTCGAGTGTTCCCTGGAAGCAAGTGAGATGCAAGGTCTCTCGGCAAATCGGAAAAGAGCTCTCTTCCTGAGCTACTGTGGGCCAGAAGTTTTTGAGATGGCTGAATCCCTCTGCGAACCTACACCGGTTCAGACGGTCCCCTGGGATGTCCTGCAAGCAAATCTGAGAGCCCACTACTCTCCCGTTCCTTCGAAGTTTGTACAATGCTACGAGCTCCGGCAACGAGTACAAAGAGAAGGAGAACCAGTCAGCGCATACGTGGCTGCCCTTCGAAAAGCCACAATGCATTGCGACTACCGGGATCTTGACGACGCACTTCTTCAACAGTTGATTTGTGGCATTAGGGACACTCGTTTACAGAGGCACCTGCTCGCAAAGCCAGACTTGACATTAGCTGGTGCGGTTGATGAAGCCAGAGTGCACGAAGCATCCACTAAGTCTTCCGAAGCGTTCCAATGTCCACAGCCGGGTAAAGACAGCCCCAAGTCAGCACCTGTTCATCGAGAGGAGGCGCGGACCAGTACAGAAGAAGAGTCAGACGAGGACGTCTTCCACACTGACAAAAAGAAGGCCGAGCAAAGTCATCGCCATGAAAACTGCTCGAGTTGTGGTGGAGCTCACGAGACACAGTCCTGTAAATATCGAGACACCATTTGCAGGTGATGTGAGAAGAAGGGCCACTTGGCTAGAGTCTGTAGAGCTCAATTTCCTAAAAATAACAAGTCACGTGACCACAACGACCAATCAGAACCGACACATTCGAACCAGCCAATCAGAGATGGCGGCGCGAGAAAACAGCGCGAGAATCAAAAGCGAGACACCTACAGCACAAGAATCGGCCAAGCCAGCACGTCTGTAGAGGAAAAAGTCTACACCAGAGTAGAGATTGAAGGGAGACCATGCGACATGGAGATTGATACCGGGTCTGCCCTGTCAATCATGTCCTGGGCAACGCTTAAATCACTTCTACCGAAGCTCTGAAGAAATCAACTATCAAGGCAACGAGTTTGCCTCCTCAACTACCAAGGAAACTGAGTTACTATGGAAGGCATGGGCACATTCCGGGTCACCTACAGCGAATTCCAAAAAGAGCTTCCCCTGACGATCGTCAGCAAGTCGCTACCAACCTTCCTGGGCCTAGGGTGGTTTCGAGCCCTCGGCATGGGCTTCACGGGTGTCTAGAGCCTCAGCGGACGGTCTCTAAAGAACAGCCTCCTGCACGAGTTCCAGGATGTTTTTGAAGAGTCGCTAGGCAAGTACATGGGGACCCCTATTTCTTTTAACCGAGACCCTAACGTAGCCCAGATTAGGTTGAAGACAAGACGAGTACCATTTGCCTTAAAACCAAAAATAGATGCAGAACTTGACAAACTGATTAAGCAAGGAGTGCTGGTTCCTGTAGATCACGCTAAGTGGGAAACCCCAATAGTCATGCCAGTCAAGTCAGATGGATCAATCAGAATCTGCGCTGATTATAAATGCACGATCAATAAGGCGTTCCAACAGAGCGCGTACCCAGTCCCGATCATCCATCATTTGCTTCATTCCCTGGGCCCTGGCAAGATATTCGCTAAATTAGATCTTGCGCAGGAGTACCAGCAGCTGCCGGTAGATGTTGCTACGGAAGAATCGCAGACCATAGTAACGCACAGAGGTGCATTCAAATGCACTAGACTTCAGTTTGGGGTTAGCATTGCACCAGGGCTCTTCCAAAGCACCATGGAGTGCCTACTTCAAGGACTCCCGGGGGTTGTTCCCTATTTTGACGATGTCCTCATTAGTGCCCAGAATGAGGCGCAGCTTGGAGACAGAGTTAGGCAAGTTCTCATCAGATTTAGAGAAGCGGGACTAAAACTCAAAAAGACTAAATGTAAAATTGCAGTACCGTCTGTAGAATTTCTGGGCTACCGAATTGATGGCACGGGTATCCACCCCACAGAGAGCAAAGTAAGGGCCATCCAAAATGCACCCACACCAAAGTCGAAGGCCGAACTACAGGCATTTCTCCGACTTCTGAACTTTTATACTATGTTCCTTAAGGAGAATGCTACCATTGCGGAACCATTACACAGATTGTTAGGGAAAAACGTTCCTTGGGTTTGGGGCAAGGCTGAAGTGGTCGCGTTTAAGGCAGTAAAAAAAACTTTTGTCGGAGGACAGTTTTCTAATCCAATACAATTCGGAATTGCCGCTTGTTCTTGTCTGCGATGCGTCCCCTTTTGGAGTGGGCGCTGTATTGAGCCATAGACTACCGAATGGGTTAGAGGCGCCCATTGCATATTACTCTCGCACTCTGTCCAGTGCAGAATGAAATTACAGCCAGCTGGACAGGGAGGCCTTGGCGGCTGTGGCGGGGGTCAAAAAATTTCACAAATATTTGTTTGGCCGGAATTTTAAACTTGTAATGGACCATCAGCCATTGTTGGGACTTTTGGCTGGTGACAAACCAACCCCGGCTGCTCTTTCTCCCGGATGACCAGGTGGTCCATTTTCCTGGCCGCCTATTCGTATTGACTTTTCCACCGACCAGGCCGGACTCTGGGCCATGCTGACACTCTCAGCCGATGCCCATTGCCTGATTTGTTGGAGAACCCGACACCGGAAGCCCCTGTCTTATTGCTCGATGCTGTTTCTCTGGGGCCTATCTCGTCTAGCGAGGTGGCAAGGGCATCTGCCAGAGACACTGTTATTCGTACTGTTATGGGCTGGGTCATGAGAGGGTGGCCTACTAAGGTGGACAGTGGGGAATTTCAAGTATTTTTTGCTAAAAAGAATGAATTGTCTATGCTTGGTGGCTGTTTATTGTGGGGCGATAGGGTGGTCATTCCCTTGCGATTGAGGCATCGGGTTTTAGACCTGCTACATGAGGGACACCCTGGTATAGTCAGAATGAAGGGGCTGGCTCGTAGTTATGTGTGGTGGCCACAACTTGATCAGGACGTTACGGAATGGGTGGGGAAATGCAGACCCTGCCAGGAGTTCCGACCGGATCCCCCTGTAGCTCCTGTTAGAGAGTGGGAGAAGCCTAAGGGACCATGGGGGAGGATTCATATTGATTTTCCAGGGCCATTCCACGGGCAGAATTTTCTAATAATTGTTGATGCCTTTTCCAAATGGTTGGAAATAGCCTTAATGCCATCAACCACTTCTGAGGCGGTAATCAAGGTCCTCAGGAAGCTATTCGCAACCCATGGGTTACCAGACACCCTGGTATCAGATAACGGGCCCCAATTCATGGCGACACTGTTGCAATATTTTCAGGATCAGACTCAATAATAATAATAAGAGTTAGAAGTTTAAATATATTTCTCTTTAATTATAACAGGCATTCTATATTCACTGAATATTCACAGATAGAAGCAAAGAAAATGGTGAAGGTGGCTCCTTATATATACAAAGGGTGGAGCCAAGAGTGGGAGTGGTGAATTATGAATACATTAAGAGTCAAAGAATAAGTTAACCCCTGATATCCCATATATACATTATTTACACATTAGGGAATAAGGCATTTACATCTGACAAATCCCCCTCTAAATGCCGGTTCGCTATACAACACCAATTACATTCAGATTCAGGACAATATAAGACATACAATTTAGAAGTTAAATATTTGTGCTGTTTAGAAGGTAAAGGCTTCGTCAATATGTCAGCTAATTGTTCAGAGGTATCACAATGCACTGCTTTGATAAATCCATCTTGAGACAATTGTCTCACATGCTTAAATTTTATATCTATATGCCTGGATCTTTGTCCAATGGCATCGGATCTAGATATTTCAATGGCTGCTTTATTGTCTTCATGCATAACAAAAGGCAAAGCAGGTTTTTTCCAAACATCTGAAATTAAATCATTAAACCATACAAGGTTATTTGCAGCTTTGGATAAACAAACATATTCCGCTTCTGTGGTTGAAGTGGCTACCAGTTCTTGTTTACCAGTGTACCAGTAAACTGGACAGTCATTTAATAGAAAAATATAACCAGAAGTACTTTTTCTGCATGATATATCTCCAGCCCAATCCGCATCTGCGTAACATGTAAGCTTTGGTTCTTTATTATCACTAGGTTCTAATACTAGGCAAAAGTCTAATGTACTTTTCAGATATCTTAAAATTCTTTTGACAGCTTCCCAGTGATACATTGTTGGTTTGCTAACGTGCCTTGATAATAAATTGAGTGGTAATGCAATATCTGGCCTAGTCCAATTAGATATATAAAGAAGTGAACCTATGACTGATCTATAAAATGTATTATCCTTGAATTCAGGGGAAGATTCATCAGTATTTCTAAGGAAATCAGTTTGCATAGGAGTGTCACAGGGTTTGGCATTGTTTAAATTGCATTTGTTTAGAAGTTCAATAATCTTATCTTTCTGAGTAAGTTTGAATCCCCTTCTAGTTTTGTTAATTTGTACACCAAGGTATTTGTTTACTTTACCTAGAGATTTCAACGAGAAATGTTCATTTAGCTTGTTTACAAAGATTTCTCTTCTCTCTTTGTGTTTTCCTATATATAAAATATCATCTACATAAATCAATACAAATTCAATGTAATCATCACTCTTTTTGACAAAGAAACAGTTATCAGCAGTGGTAGCGTTGAAATCCATGGTCTTAAGTACTTTTACCAAGCAATCGTACCATCTTTTGCCAGATTGCTTTAATCCGTATAAACTCTTGTTCAATAGCCAAATTTCATTTTTATTAGTGTATTGACTGTGAGGTGCTCTTACATATATTTCCTTATCTAGTTTTGCGTGTAGATACGCAGTCTGTATGTCATATTGAAATACATCAAGATTGAGTGCAGATGCTACTACTAGAGCTGTTTTAACACTCTCTGTTCTTACTGTGGGGGAGTACGTGTCAGTATAGTCCTCCGGATATTTTTGTGCATAACCTTGTGCAACCAATCTAGCTTTGTATAGAGTATTGCCTCCTTCTAGGTTCTTAATTTTATAAATCCACCTGGTACCAATAATTGTTTTATCTTTAGGTGCAATCGCAGGTGTGAATACATTTAATCCTTGCAAACTTTCCATCTCTTTTTTCATAGCTAGTTCCCATTTTTCCTTTTCTTCACGAGGGAGTTTTAATACTTCCTCATATGTATTAGGTGTTATTTGTTCACCGTCCATATGCATTATGTAATCTCTGTATTTATTTGGTATTTGATTTCTGTTGTTCCTAATAGCTCTTTCAGGTTTGCTATGGTTGTCATGCAAATATCTTGCTTCCTTTTTTGTTAATGTGTCTGTCTTTATTTTGTGTTGACTATTTGTCCATGTTTTGGTTTTGTTTTTATTTTTGTTGATATTTTGATTTCCTATTGTCCCTTCCTCACGAGATTTTGTATCTTTGCATTTATTTGGAAATATTTCATTAAGATGTAATTTAGACCAGTTGGCCTGTTCATGGAACACAGCTGTTCTGGAAACTATAAATTTGTTATTATTATCAATGAATCTGTACCCTTTGGTGCCAGTTTCATATCCCATAAATCTTAGTCTTCTGGATACGTTTTCTCCCTTTCTTCTCAACTGTTTAGGTATGTGTACGTCTGCAGTGACCCCAAATATGTGCATGTGTGCTAATTTTGGTTTCTTATTATACATCACCTCATATGGTGTCTTATTCACAATACTGGACCAGGTTCTATTTTGAGTGTAATTTGAATAATGTAAGGCTTCTGACCAAAATTGTTTGCCTAAACCAGCATCCTCTAATGTGCACCTAATCATGGTTTGTAATGTGGAATTCTTTCTCTCTACAATCCCGTTCTGGAACGCAGAAAATGGACTAGACGTGTAATGTAGCATTCCTCTATCCTTTAACCATTGGGAGAATTCTTTAGACATGAATTCACATCCCCTATCTGTCATAATTTGTTTTATTCTGATATTATGTTGTGTTTCTATGCGTTTGTAAAATTCCTTAAATTTTTGAAAGGTTTCATCCTTGTGTTTTAATGTGTAAACAAAACCATAGCGACTGTAATCGTCTACTATTGTTAGGAAGTAACGTTTTCTATAAGTGATTGATGGAGTTAATGGGCCAACTAAGTCCATGTGTACTAAGTCAAAAATTTTGTTAGTTGATCTGGTGGATATTTTTGGCCTGGGACTAGTTTTTAGTTTAGTAGATTTACATACTGAGCATTCCAAATAATTTTCACAATTTTTTATTTTGACACCTTCTGCGTGTTCAGTCATTTTTTGTACTACAGGAAAACTTGCATGTCCTAACTTCCTATGTAAGATGTGAGCACACTCATCATGAATTGGTTTACCTATTTTTGGTTTCTTCTCATTGTGTGTATCTGTGTGATCATGAGATATTTTACATTCATCATTGTCACTGTTACTAATATTTTCATCATCTGCCTCAATACAATCTTCCATATTTGAATCAATGTTATGTAACCATCTTTCTTTTGTTATCAGATAGGGTAGGCCTCCTTTAATCATCACAGTGCCTACATTTGTTTTATTCTTCTCTAAAGTTGCTTTTCCCTTTGAGAAAACTATATTGATGTCAGAATCTCTGCTTAGTTTTATGGCACTTAGTATGTTATGAGGTATTTCTGGTATTAACAATACCCCCTCTATTTTTCCTAGACCAGGCAAGGTCACATTCCCTCTGCCTAATACTTGAACCTTTTCTTGATTAGCTACCTTTATTACAAACTTATCTTCTGTAAATGAAGACAATATATTTTTGTTATTAGTGGTGTGATTAGTTGCCCCAGAATCAATAAGCCAATTATTGTTCTCATTTTGTTGCGTTTTAGTGCTGTCTTGTTTATTTAGTCCATTCAGTGAACCAGATTTTCTCTCTTTTGAATTTTCTCTGCCCCCTCTACTTTCTCTGTAATTTGGTGGGCTTCTATATTTATGTCTATCTGTGGAAGACTGTCTATAATTGTATTTATTCCTATATTCTGACCTATGTCTTTCCTTTGAAATTTTGGGACAATCTCTTCTATTGTGTTCCCTGGACCCACAATTGTGGCATTTAAAAGTTTCATTATATTTTTCTTGGAAAGCTACCTTCCTAAAAGATTTGTGTTCTGTGTGATTGCTAGAACGATTTTTTCTTGAATTGTCTTCTGCTATCAATTTGTTAGATAGACTTTCTATGGATAAATATCCTAGATTGATGGTGTCTAAGTGTGACATAAAACTATCCCATGATGAATCAAGTGAATTGATAATAACACTTTTCATTGTTTGATCTGAAATCACTTCCCCCCTCAAATGCAGCTCAGCTCTTATTTTGTTTAAAGATATTAAATGCTCACTTATGGAAACCCCTGGTTTTACTCTGGAAGAAAAGAAGTCCTTAGACATTCTTGTGGTGGTAGCTACACTATCGCTGTGAAACAAATTAAACATGCATTGAATTATTTCTGAAACAGTTAGATTTGGTTTGATGCTATGATACATTGCAGGAGACACGCTAGATATTATTAAGAAAAATGCTTTATGGTGTAAACAATCTATTTTTAAAGTCCAAGGTCTTCTTGGGGGACTAGTGATAAAAAATAGTAAATTTTCTTTCATAAAGACAACCTGGAGCTGTTGATACCATTCTTGCAAATTAATGCCATCAACCCTAAGTTTTGGGAAGTCACTGGGTAAGTTTCCCACATTATTTTGTCCATTACTTACAACCTGAGGTAGTCCGTGGTCTCGCAAGTGTAGGAAATTGCAAAACGGCATGGGGATGCTCGCAACGAGTCTGCGCGGTTCTCTGGCCAGTTCAAGTCTTTCCGGACCGTCTACGCAGTTTCGCACATGCGCGTTGTTCATTTCTTCTTTGGCGTCGTCGTGGAAGGTTCTCTCCATTGTAGCTCGCTCGCTCCGCTCCTCTTCAGACGAGTCGGTCTCTGGCTCGGTCTTAGGAGTTCTGATGGCGGCGACTGCTCTTCTCTTTCTTTTGGGTGCGTTGGCACTTGCTTCGGTCTGCGGTGTAGGGCGGAATCGACATGGCTCTCTGGGCTCGGGCGTCGTCGTTCTCGAAGTCAGGATGGGAGCGTGCAGGTCTTGAAGTATCGGCTTGTTCGCTTGCTTCTTCGTTGGCGCTTTGGAAATTTTTAATTTTGGCCCAAATGCAGCAAAAAGCGTCTTCATTGCTGACTTTACTTGGGATTTCGTTAAGTCGTCTTCACTTTCTGATTCTGGCTCTTCCGAAGAGTTTGAATCCCCCTTTTCACTTTCGTTGTCTGATAACGTTTTTCGCGCCAGAAATTTTGAACTGAGCATTTTGATTGGCTCTGCTTCGCTCACTTTGGAGGCTTGTTGAAACCAAGATGGCTGCCATTCAAAATTTCGCGCGGGATCACATTTTTCCTTTTTCATAACGACTTTCTCTGTAGTCATATCACTCACAGTTTTTTGGTCTTTGGGTTTCTCTTTAGCGATGTTTTTCTCTCTCGCTGCTCCGCTGTTCTTCAGCATTTCTTGGAGGTTCGCGATGAGGCTTTCATCATTCTTCTGGCTTTTTAATAACTTCAATATCTCTGACCTGAGTTCGTTATTTTCTATTTCGATTTCCTCCTGGTCATCATTTTCATTTATTAATTCTTCTTCTCCAGTGGTGTATTCTTCGGATTCTCTCGAAATCGCGTTTGTGGATTCGTTGATTATTTCTTGTTCATTTTCTATTTCTTTGCTGTAGGCCCTGGTGTTGGGCCTATCTTTCTTAGACATTTTTAGGTATTTATTGAGTCAATTAACCATCCTCTGCTACCAGCTTGTTGCAATATTTTCAGGATCAGACTCAATAATAATAATAAGAGTTAGAAGTTTAAATATATTTCTCTTTAATTATAACAGGCATTCTATATTCACTGAATATTCACAGATAGAAGCAAAGAAAATGGTGAAGGTGGCTCCTTATATATACAAAGGGTGGAGCCAAGAGTGGGAGTGGTGAATTATGAATACATTAAGAGTCAAAGAATAAGTTAACCCCTGATATCCCATATATACATTATTTACACATTAGGGAATAAGGCATTTACATCTGACAGACACAGTTCGAAAGCTACCTGGCCGAGTTAGGAATAAGACACGCATTCTCAGCTCCTTTTCATCCAGCTTCTAATGGCCTTGCAGAGAGATTTGTAAGAACGACCAAAGAAGCTCTCTCCCGACTAGATGCGGCGGACTGGCAAGCCAGAATCGATCAATTCTTAACAATACAGCATGCCACCCTGTGCACTGCCACAGGGCGCAGTCCAGCAGAACTTCTAATGGGTCGGAAACTAAGATGCACCCTCAATCGTTTACACCCAAACTACTCACAAGATAACTTCAAGGGGGTAGAGAGAGGATTAAGGCAATTTCAAATAGGAACCCCAGTATTCGCAAGAAATTATGCTAGCGGTCCACTATGGATAGGGGAAACTATTGTAGGGATCACTGGGCCGAAATCATACACTGTAGATGTAGGAGAAGGTAAAATTTGGAGAAGGCACATAGATCAATTGTGCAAACGTTTAAATTGTGAAACCTGTGAAAATCCAAATATTGTTGAACCTGACTTCCAAAGTTTCCCCAAAACAGCTATCTCAAGCCTGAGTAAACCGGATTACTTATCGGGTAAGCCTGGGCTCCAGCGCCGCCCTGACGAGTCGACACTCCCAGCCGGGGATAGCCACGCCTCTGGAGAAATCCAGGTGGTTCCATTGGCGGAGCCAGGAGAGACGGGAGGTCCCTCTGACCGGCTGGACGCCTCACCAACAACTGAACTGCGCAGGTCAACCAGAGTAAAGTCACGTCCTGGTCACCTGTGTGATTTTGTATGTAAATATGTAAATAGATAGAATAAGTGCCTTCTGGGAATGGAGGCGTATTATGTATGTATCCATTCTGTGCGGGAAATTCAAATGATAGAATGTTTGTGATTGGTTAACGGTTATTTCAGAACTGTATATAAGGAGGGCTGTTGCCTGTGTTCCTTTGCTGAAGTCTCACCCTGAATTGAAGAGCTGTTGTCACTAGCTTGCTTGTGCCTCTCGTTATTCCCGCGCTACAACAGTATCATTATGATTATTATTCTGTTGCTTTACATATACATTGAGAGCTTCTGCCCTGCAAACAAATTCCTTGTGTGTCTAACTGCATTTCGGCAAATAAAGTTTTGCCTTCTATTCTATTCTATTCTATTCTATTCTATTCTATTCTATTCTATTCTATTCTATTCTATTCTATTCTATTCTATTCTACTCTACTCTACTCTACTCTACTCTACTCTACTCTACTCTACTCTACTCTACTCTACTCTACTCTACTCTACTCTATTCTATTCTATTCTCTCTACTCTATTCCATAGAATTTGACTAGTCTACAAATTTTTCACTCTGTTCCTTTAAGTAGTGAATCTCTGATCACCAACATACGTATGTGTTTTTTCCTTTGGGGAAGTCTGACCTACTTTTCTTCTTGGCACTGGTACATTTAGCAGAGTCTTTTCTTCAAGTGTCTACATGGTTGCTTTCTGGGTAGAAAATGAAATCATTTACTCAGATCCAGAGAGGGCAGGCATTATCTTTTTCTTTGGGAGAGGGGGGGGTTTAGCCCTTAGTGTGACATGCTATTATTGCTCTTGCCTTTTCTTTTAATCTTCCTTACTGTGTTCTGTTTGGATAGAGACTTCTGATTCATGTTCCTTGATATGCTCTGTTTACATAGAGACTTCTGAATTTAATAGGAGTTTGTTATGTTTATCATGTTCACCATTGAAACTCAGAGTGTCTGGAGTTTTAGTGGCTTGGCTTGGCTCCAGGGGCTTCACTTTTTCCTCAAGTAATCTAATCTCTTTACATTTATGGCAAGTGTCATTTGAGTCCTCCGTCTTCATGGTCATAATGCTAGCAAAAGAGATACACTTATATTCCTCAGTTTGGAAAATGCAATTACACTAAGCCTTTTAAGAGGACATAGAGTAGAATTTTATAAAAGAGAAACTGTGCTTCCAACATGTTGTGGAAGAGATCACCCAGAAACTTTCCAATGGTGCCACTAATGATTTTGGAAGGTGATCATAAGAATTCCTTAAGGACAGAACTTAAAATATGTTCTTGCAAACAAATCTGAAAATCAGGAATGCTACCCTTCTTCCTCTTTATAAACAGTTGTAAGAAAATTTTGTTTGTGGTATTGTAAACTGCAGAAATAGATTTAATGACTTCTGCTTAAAGTGCAAATATAGAAATGTCTCTAAGTACATACAGAAATCAAGTCATTCAGTTTAAGAACATTTACATTTCTCCACAAGTCCCTGGGGGTTTGAACATAAAATATTTAAATATATTCAGCTTGATCTCCAGTTTTTGAACATTTTACATACAGTAAACACCATCAGGGAGACTTACCCGACCATGTTACCAGGATTTGGTCCCATCCCAATAGGTTTTGGCAAATAACAGTAAAGAGACTTGTTAATGAATAGGCTTTACCTCTATCAATGTTCTATAAGGCCTCTTCAGATCCATCATGTGCAGATTTCCCAAAATAGGTATAGTTCTGGGTCCCGGAGGGAGATTGTGGGAGCTGTTATTCCTGGAACTGTTCTTTTTCAAAAGGAACATAATTGCAAAAATAAATAGGAATAAAGTTAAAATTGCTCCGGTCCAATCCATTTCCTTTCAGTAAGTGAAAATTACAAGGAATTTTGAAAACAGAAATGATTCCAGCATGTATTTCAAAGCAATGCAGGAGGCAGAGCCCAGCTACTCTTTCTACTGAATCCTCAGACTGCTCTGTTCAATAAAGGACTTCTGGACTTTTCCCTTGTTTTTTTCCAATAGGAATTTGATCTTTTCCTGGCACGTGTTGCACAAATAGTGAAAACTACAAAACTTACCAAACCAGTTTCACATGTTTGTACTACAGTTTTTTAGATGTATATAATGTATGATGAACATATCTTTTATTTTATGTACACTGAGAGTATATGCATCAAGACAAATTCCTTGTGTGTCCAATCACACTTGGCCAATAAAAAAATTATATTCTATTGTATAAATATGTCTGTCAGTCAAGTGGCAATTAAGGACATACTTTTCATTTTTTGCAGAATGGAATAGTTGTGAGATTGAATATTTTCAAAAGAGAGGCTCTCTTTAATTCAGCGCCTCTTGTTTTCAGTCCTTGATTCTGTCATCTGGGTTTAATTGATACAGTGCAAGTTCTACTCAAAACAAGAAACACTTTGTAACAAAAAGTTCATGGAACTCTGCCTCAGAACAGTCCTCTTGGCAAATGACTGTGATTCACAAAAGAACAGTGGGTGAATTAAAAGTACATTGTTTTACTTTTTTTTTTGTTTAATTGATTTCCACACATTCCCACAATATGTATAACATACCTATGAGTTTGCATTAATAATTATTATGCCCTTGAATTTCTACATACGTGGAGGTAGAATGGAAATGAATGTACTAATTTTGTCCTAACCTTGTTGAGTTTTGGCTGCACAGAAAGCAATCACTCTGTAGAAAAGAAAATAGTGACAAGGAGGTACCTATGCTTCCCTCCCTCCTTGTAATTAGACATGACTCAATTTAATGACATATGAAGAGTGCTACATATCCATTACACCCTTTATTTATTTTTATTACATTTTGTATATTTTCTGTTAAGTTGGGTGAATGAGGACGCAGCAAGCCAGAGTAGCTCGTGACAACAGCTCTTTATTATATGGTGAGACTTCGGCAACTCAACCTGGGAGCCAGCTCCCTTTATATACCTTACAACAGTAGTGGTCAGCCAATCAGCTGAGGGTCAGTTAATTCGAACTTCCCGCCAAACAAACCTATTTACATAACATTTTCCATCTTTATTATTTCTATAAACAACTCAAACTGATGAACCTACCCAATCCTCCTTCCTCCTCTGATTTTCCCCACAACACGCTGTGAGTTGGGTTAGGCTGAGAGAGGGTGACTGATCCCAAAATTATTTGAAGTGTGTTTTAAAATGGAAGTTTATGCAAAGATTCCAAATTCTGAAGGATTCCATAGTCACCAACTAAGATGCCTGAATATTTTGGTTGGTGCTAAACTTTAGAACTGGTGCTAAAATCAGAAACAGAAAACTGAAGAAGACAAAAAACAATAAAAGGCAAAGGAAACAAATGGCCCCAAATAAAAGAAAAAGCACTTTGCTTTTCATTATTTCCCTACTATTGGAATCAACATTCCATGAGTTTATAGACCATTACCATTCATGTTTTAAACAACGCATGAAACATAGACAATATTGAATTATGTTGTAAACTTTTGCCTTTTTGTCAAAATACAGGCATTCCAGGGGTGGAGAAAACAGCTTATTATACTTTTTTTCCCTGTAAAATCAGCGTAACACAGCACAAGTCTTGAAAGGCAGGGGAATGGAAGTAAGTCCAACAGCAACAAATTTGCTAACAAATGGAATAATGCCCCTCTTTTAACTATCTAGGTATCACATTTCATTAGTCCTATATATGAAAAACCTAATATCCTGAGGCTCCTCCCCAAGATGGTTGCTGAACAGTAGGAATCTTTCCTTTTCCTGCTGACAATCTGCTGATTTTGGTGCCAAAGCTGGTTCTCTGACAGTATTGCTCCCTAAATTTGAATGGGAGGGCTTAGGAATGACCTAAAACATCTTTTGGACAATCCACTTGGGAAGGGGAGTGTTAAGTATTGAATAGACAGGCACAAGGACCAATCAGAAGCTAGTAGCTAGAGCGGGAAAATTAAGCACGCTTCAGTGGCTGAAGTCGTGGACAGCTCCGGTGTCAACTTGCAAAGCTTTCAAGTTGCCATGAGCAGAAGGGAGTGAGAACTGATGGAGCTGATTGATTTCCCTAACTGAAACTACATTCCACAGATGCTTTCTTACCGCAATCAATAGGAGAGTGTTGGGTTTCACAGCCAGCCAAAGTAGTTAATTGGAGAATGTGATTTATGACATGGCCAGGGAGGAGGGGAGAGACAGGGTCATAGGGAAATGTAAATCTACGTGGGATTAGTTCTAACTGCACCCGAATATTGCTGAAATGGTGCTCCTAATAAATGACTGTATTTCTTTTGAAGTTTGACTCGTGGCTCATGCATTAATTAGGGCATCTCTCGGAAACTTCACAACTATAGGCTTGATTATATGGTTTTTGGATTATTGGACAAAAGAGAGATACAATAAAATGTAATGAGATGCTTCATCAAGGAGAAAGGAGTGGAATTTGGGAAGAGACAATGCCAGCAATTCAAAGTACAAGGCAGACACTGATAAGACATTTTAAGGAAATTATGAACCGAATAGAAAGCATGGATGGAATGCTGGGAAATATAACACAAAGGACAATGAGTGATCAAGACGCCCAGGAAGAGGAAGAGCCAACTGAAAAAGTAGATGAAAAAATGGAACAGACAAAACAAATGAAACAAGATGATAAAGAGGAGATAATAACAAAAATAATAAGGATTGATGACATAAGCCAAGGGGAGAGTATTCCAAGAGAATTAAAAAAGGAACCAGAGAACCAGGAAGATTCTTATGGGAGAGAGATAGAGGCAAGAATAGATATTTTGGAAACTAGACAACAAAGAAGGGCAGAGAAGGGAGAAATAATAATAAGAGGGGAAATTAGAATTTGAATGAAATAAATAATGAAAGTTTATAATTCACTGTGAATATGTGTACTGTATGTTTGCTAAATGTAACAAATATGATTAAAATATTTTATTTGTATTAAAATGTATGACATGCAGAATATAGTGATTGTCAAAAAAACCAAACATGTTAGTAAGCAGCATGCAAGGCTCATGGGCTTATTACAATATTGACACAGCTTTTTATGTCCAGGTCCCTCCACTGACATTAAGGGACCTTTCATGGTGGCACATGAAAGGTTTTAGTTGTATTTTCATACTGGTTGGATTTCTGGAAGCTATTTCATTCATCTGAGATTCTTCTGGTGAAAACCTCAAATGAAAAGTTCAGATTTTGTCAACTACAAGGTTTGTCAACTACAATCCAGAATGAAATAACTCACCATACCCTTTTGTTGTATCTTCAAAAATGGGAACAAATGTATCTGCAAATACATCAGCCTGGTTCACTAGAGCTTCTTTGACTGTCTCATAGCCGGTTAGCACCACCATCTCCTGGAATCCCAGTTTGATGCAAAAAATAGGACCATATTCTTTTGACCACTGAACTTCAGCAGAAGGAAAACAAAGAGACCATTGATCAATAATTAGGCTCACGTATATTTCTTTTTTTTTTTTTAATTGTGATGGCGTACCAAAAATTATGTATCCAATTAGAAAATGTTGCATCCATTCACAAAAAGATTTCCTTGAAATAATCCTTCCAAGATATTTAATCATATTCGGATATAGTAAATGTCCACTTTTAAATATGTCCACAGACATTGAAAACTATTAGTGAGCAGATGAGACTTACCCGACCAAGTTACTAAGGTTTTATCCCATCCTAGCTAATTTTGGCAAAGGATATTCATGCTTGTTAATCACAGGCTTTACCTCTATCATTGTTCTGTCAGGCTTCTTCAGATCCATCATGTGCATGTTTCCCAAAATAGGTATAGTTCTGGGTCCCGGAGGGAAATTGGGGGTTTCCTGGAACTGTTCTTTTTCAAAAGGAACAAAATTGCAAAAATAAATAGGAATAAAGTTAAAATTGCTCTGGTCCAATCCATTTCCTTTCAGTAAGGAGTCTTCAGTAAAAATTACAAGGAATTTTGAAAACTGAAATGATTCCAGCATGTATTTCAAAGCAATGCAGTAGGCAGAGCCAGCTACTCTTTCTACTAAATCTTCAGACTGCTCTGTTCAATAAAAGACTTCTGAACTATTCCCTCAATTCTGTTTCCGAGGAATTTGATTTGTCCCTGCATGTGTGGGCGGTACAAAAACTGGTTTCACATATTGAAACTATACAACAGTCCAGCTTTTAATATAGATGTATATAAATAATATATAATAATTACGGAATGCAGGATGAATTATGAAAGCTTTATGCCTCTAAACCAACCTACAGGTATAATTCTTTTATTATTTAGTTAAGGACAACTACCTAAAAATGATAAATAAACTAATAAATAACTAATCAAATTAATCACTACTGGATACAGAGAAAAACAGAGATGTGCCTTCTTGAGTAAACATTCAACCAATGTTTTCCCAGGATGTTAAAGAGTTCCTATGTCTCTGTGGTCATCTGAGTGAGAAGAAGAATGCATTTTAGTTTTTTGCATGATCTCTTATTTGAGCTAAACAGGTTTCTGTGACTTTCTCGCCACTTGTGGAATTGGGTGGAGGGTATCTGTGTAGAAGGAATGGAAACTACTTTGGAGGTGAAAGCTGCCATGCTGTTAAAACCCTTCATCTCAATTGGCAACTGTCTTGGCATTTGTACAATGTTGGCACATACTTGCTGATTTGGGCTTGCCAATGGCTCCACCAGCTGCCAGTTCACCCATTCTTCCAGTAAGCTCCGGAAAGCATTCTGGATGGGATTGATCAAAGGAATTGTGTTTGCTCTCAATTATAGAAGGCTTGGATTCCCAAGTTCTCCAGTGCCATGGGTTAAGCCCAGGCAATGAAATGATTGGTTGCTTGTCTAACAATACTGCTTATCAACAAATATTTTAATAGTAATTTTATTGAAGATTATAATTACAATAGTAAAAACTGATACAAACGAAAAACATGGAAATGAAATGACATGGAATCTGTTCATTTGGTCCATCCTGGTATCTAATGCATCGTTTAGAGTTCCAGAGAGAGCCTGAGATTTGTCCCAGAGAGCTGATGGGTAGTTTGACTGTGTTTCTTGACACTGCCTGGAATAGGCATATAAACAAGGCCCTGGATTGGATTGCTCCAATACCACTTGTGATTGTGCATAAATCCCAAGCGTCACTATGGTAGATGAAATGCCAGAAGAATCCACCAGGGGGGATGTTGGACTCCTGGCTTTGCTGGCATTTATTCTCCAGACTTCTCTTTTAGTAAAGTACCCAGAGTTGTGATAATTGGGATGGCATGACAAATTTGTGAATAAATAAGCTGATTGGAAATTACTATGTTTTGTAACTTTTCTCAGCTCTTGAGTATGACGCACAGCTGCAAAGCAATCCATTTCTTCAAATTTGTTGCATGTAAGACATTTCCTTGTGTTAAGCTGGATATTATATGTCCCAGAGCAACCCTTCATTGTATTGATTCAAATCACTTTGCTCCTGTCTTTTTTCCTTTGCTTTTAATATTTACATATATGTCATTTAACAACCCTCTTAAGTTTCCCTGGTGCTGAATCTAACCATTAACCAGTTCTGAGATTTGAAAGGTCTGCATAGTTTCTTCTACAATTAGAGACCTTTCCATCACAGGCTTTTATCTCTAAACTCAAAAGCATTGGCTCCCTCTGCTGGCACCTTTGGATCAATTATTTTTGGATGCAACATATCCATCAGTTTTGCCCAGGACAGAATGAAAGAGACATTCTTCTCTGCTGCAACACCTAAGGTGAAAGCTTGAAACCTTTGCTCTGCCTATTATATGGCCTCTGTCTTCGAAGAGGGTGTGTAGCTGAAGTGGGCACTGATGCACTTTAAGCAGGTCCTTAAACATGAAACTGTTTGGGAATGCATGCTCCTGGAAAAGCTGTAGCTTCTAGAAGGTATCAATGAGTGTGCTGTATATGTCTTTGTTACCTCCAAAGCTCCTTTCCAATTTCTAGCCCCAAGCATATCACATCCTTGCAGAGTTATTTTCCTGGAAAACACTACAAATTGCAGTTACAAAAGCTTCCAATAAATGTGAAAGTTTACACCCAAAGGGCAATCCTAAAACACCTGCCTATTGGTCAAGCATTAATTAAGGGAATACTTTTCATTTTTACAGAATACTTTCAGAAGACAGGCTGTCTTTAGTTCAGAGCCTCTTGGAAAAATCTGTACATTTTCATTCTTGTATCTGTCCTTTACTCGTGAAAAACATAGTTATTTAGCTCTCTGAGTGTTACAGGTTCCCCTCTTGTTTCCAGTCCTTGATTCCGTTCTCTGGCTGTGATTGATACAATGAAAGTTCTACCCAAAACAAGAGAGATTTTGTAACACTGAGATCAGGGAACTCTGCCTCAGATCTTAACAAATGGCTGTGATTTCCAAAACAGCAGTGGGTGGATCAAAAGCTACATGATGTTACTTTCTTTAATTGATTCTCACATTCCCATAGGTATTACACCTTACACCCTTGGATTTCTACATATGAGGAAGTAGAATGAAAAAGAATGTACTAACTTTGCCCATCCCTATTGTGTTTATTGTCCTTTTGCTGCACAGAAAGAGACTCTGGGCAGGTGAAGCCCTGTTGCAGTCACTCTCCAGCAAAGCAGATTGTGAGAATAAGGAGAAACTTACCTATGTTTCCTCCTTCCTCCTTGTATTTAGACATGACTCAATTTAATTACAAATGAAGAATAGCACATATCCATTACACCATTTATTTATTTATTTATTTATTTATTTATTTATTTATTTATTTATTTATTTGTGTGCTTATTATTTTTATGAACAACTTAAACTGACAAACAGACTCAATATTCCTTCCTTCTCCTATTATCCCCCTACAACAACCCTGTCAGGTGGGCTGGGCTGAGAGAGAATGACTGGTCCAAAAATTATTTGAATTGGATGATGATGATGATGATGATGATGATGATGATGATGATGATGATGATGATATCCTTTCAGTGTGTCTGATTACTGTATCTTTATCTCCCTATCTCTCATGGTGCATCAATGGGCCACGTCTTTCCACATCTTTCTATGCTGCACTACTTCTTTGAGTTGTTCTAGATCTGGCTGGTGTCAGCTTTGAAGGTGTCCAGCCACCGTGTTCTTTGTTGGCCTGTTTTCCTTTTACCATTAACTCTTCCAAACATAATTGCTTTCTCCAATAAATTCCCCTGCATGACATGGTCAAAATAAGTGAAACACAGTTTTGTGATCGTTCCTTCCACTGACATGTCTGGTATAATATGCTCTAGTACTTGCTTCTTCCTCACCTTTGCTTTGCAAGGAATATGAAGGAGCCTTCTCCAGCACTACAGTTCAATTGATTTTCTTTCTTGCTTTTTTAGGGTCCAACGTTCACAACCAAAGATAGGGATAGGGAACACATATTAGTATGTCCAATTAAGAAGAGTAGAAAGAATTGATCGATGATGGTGGATATGTAGTCTAGAGAATAATTTGAATCCATTATGCCAAAATTAACAAATTAATGTTCTTTCTTGCTGTAAACTTAATTATTCTAAAGCAAAACCAATTAATTTAATTTCAAGGAATCAAAATAATTTTCTGTGGCAGTTAGGATAGAACCCAGAGATTTTTTTTTCACTTGAAAATTCTCAAATGTTTGAAAGTAAATATATTGCTATTTTGGGATGAAAAAATGTAAACAATCATATATGCCAATGGTTAAAACTTTGTGTACTTTCTGCTGATATTGTATGCTAGACCCACGTAACAGAACTCATAAATTGGGGGTCTTCAAGGATTGGTATTTTGAAGAATATGGAATTACTTCTTTGTCTTTATTAGCCACTAGTGAGGTGCACTAATGAGTAACTGCATCAATTCTAGTTTGATCTTTGTACCTGAGTTAAACCTATCACAACTGAAAAGTAATGTCTTCGTTGGAGAATTTGATAAGGTATAATATATGTACTATAAATCATTTTTATGATTATAATATAACATAATCACTTAGATTATGTGTTTATTTTTTGGAGAAACTGCAACATCATTATCATTGACACAAAGCAGGGAGGAGCAGCAATTCACTTGCCCATGTTTTCATCTTTACATACTGGATTATTGCCCTAACACTCCTCCCTTAATTATTCAGAAAAGCAATCCTAGAATTTCCATTTATAAGAGATTGTTAGATTATAGAAAACTATCTAGTCAAGAATGTAGAAAAAGAAAGTATTCCTGGCATGAATAATGGGTTCCGGTCAGTGGTGGATTGCCCCCGGTTTGCACTGGTTCTATAGAACCGGTAGTAAAACTGGTGGGAGGCCCCGCTCACTGACCCTGATGTCATGAAAATGCTTCTGCACATGTGCAGAAGCTTTTGCGCTTGCACAGAAGAGCATGCACGTGGCCCCATTGCAAACTGGTAGTAAAGGTAAGTAGAACCCACCCCTGGTTCAGGTAGTGCAAATTTTTCACTGCAAGGGACATTCCCAAGACTTTCAAGGAGACCTTGTTATTCAAAATGTTTTTAAAAATGGCAGCAAGTCAATCATTTCATTTCTCCAGAGGAGTACAGTATATTCCAGCAGCACTGAAGCTACATTTAGCTAAGGCTTGCACACAGCTACTCTTTAATGGTCCGCTGGGATCTTATTCTTCTTTTACTCCTCTGGAAAGGGTGCAGTCCAAATTCCTAAAAGCTATATTTCACTGTGTCCCAAATGTAGTACTAAGGAGGAAGGCAGGATTATCTAAAGTCAAAACAGGTGCATGGATTTAAATGATAGCACATTAGTTAAAAATATTCTTTTTCTCCACATATTATATTGTATTTTTTCCCTACAGAGGAATCAGTATGGTTCAGGACCATTACACAAAAACTTCAGTATCTTGGCTTCTCCAGGGAAGTGTCTAACTGACAGGGCACAAATATGCACTTAGTGCATTTAAATAACATATCAAGGACCTGGAAATCCAACAAGATTGGTCTTGTTCTTCATAGTACTTTTTTTTTAGCAACCTCCTCCTTTAAAGCAACAAGAGGCGTCCCGTGCGCTCCCACAGAGAGGGCCTCCGCAGGGTGCCATCAGCCAATCAATGTAGGCTGGTGACTCCCAGGGGGAGGGCCTTCTCTGTGGGGGCACCTACCCTCTGGAATCAGTTGCCCCCAGAGATAAGGAGAATCCAAGACCTTAGTGCCTTCCGCTGTGCCCTTAAAACCCACTTTTTCCAGCAAGCCGGACTGGCTTAAGAAGAAATTTTAAATGTTTTAATTGGTTTGTATTTTTAATTTTGGGCCAAATTTATATATATTTTAATTGTTTTTAATGTTTGTATTTTATGTTTTTTAATTCTGGCTGTACACCGGCCTGAGTCCTCAGGGAGAAGGGCGGTATATAAATTTTAAATAAATAAATAAATAAATAAATAAATAAATAAATAAATAAATAAATAAATAAATAAATAAATAAATTTATATTGTTTAACTACCCCCAAACGTGAAAGGGCATTAACTTTAATATGCTGTAATAAACTTCCCATAGCAGTGTAGCTACATTTTGTTGTACTATCTGTAAATAAATCCTCTTAAACAGATACTGGGTCTGATACTGCATGCCAGGTCGTCCTTATTACACATTAAACTGGCATTGGCAATCAGCAACAAAACATGGGGCCATGAAAACTAGGATGCAAAGTTTTGGGGGGAAGCAGAAGGGGCTGGGATGCAACAATGATACCAAAAACCAGGACAGCCTTCCCCAAGCGTGAACTGCCTGCTGTATCTGATCATATCTTCCCATGCTTGTCATCACCATGATGTCACTGTGTCCCATCTCCCCTTAGAATACCCACCATCCCCAACTCTTATTCTCACTCCCCAAGCATTATAGTTCATGTATGCCTTAGGAACCCAGTCTCATCAATTGGTACCAGTTTATTTAGAATCACATTTAGTGTTCTTGTGGTAAACACTTTATCTACATTATGTAATGAGATGGGTCAATATGGTTTTGGACAAGTTGGGTCATTCCTCCTGTTAGATAGCAATTACAGCTCCTTTCCAAGAAAAAGGAAGTTCTTGAATATTGTTGCATCTCATTTCTTATCAGAGTTAATATTTTGATCAGAATTTCCTGATTATATTCTTGCCTATCAGAATCTACATTTCATGAATTTATAGGTTATTACCATTCATCTTCTAAACCAGAGGTCACCAACTGAGAAAATTTTGGTGGTCCGCAGCACATTCAGGTGGAGGAGCTGCTATGGGGTGACCAATGGCCAGTTCTATAACTAGAACTCTGGAATATGGGACCAGCCAGGCAGCTCATGATGGGGCTGAAAATCTCTGCCATAAAGGGAGGTACGTGCAACTTGCAACTTTGCAGATGATACAACATGCAAGGAATAGCACAGCCCTCGCTGGCCGGAATGAGGTAATAGTGCAGGGGGGGTGGCGGTGCAGGTAGGCCGAAGCAACGGGTGTCAGCAGCCCGCAGTTCTTTCTTCCCCCTGCTGTGGCTTCCTGTTGGCTGAAACCACCAGTGGCTGGCCCAGCCCCTCTCCCTCCCCTCACCGTCACTCCTCGCCTGGTCTGAGAAGGGAAGGGCGGGGGATGGAGATTCACTCCATATTGCAGACGGGAGTGAAGCTTCATCTCTTGCTGGGTCTTACAGGCATTTCTTCTGGCCTTTGTTAGTGCTCCATGCACCTCGGTCTCTTGGGAAAACACGTGATTTCCTCTCAGCCTCAAGACACTGGCCTGGCTGTTTCTCTCCGTTGCTGTTGTTGGCGCCTCCATGGCCTGCCCACTGCTCTTGCAGCACAGTTAAATTTAGCGCACTTCACAACAGGGGAGTCGGCATCCCCTTCACCTCCTGGAGCCCATTACAATGCTGGGTCAGCTGCAGCTGGGTCCCAGAAGTTTCCCCAAGCCACTGAGATGCAAAAAAGAGTGTGATTCAAGATGAGGTTTGCAAAAAGAAGCAGATTTTATTTTTGCCCAAAAACAAAATACTGGGTGAAGCTATATCCAGAACATACATACAATGCAGGTGAGGAATAGCCACACACTGGGGAAGGTATGGAGTGTTTTTATACCTTCAGTCATCAGTTCAGTACCCAATTCTGGCCCCATTGCCCATCCCTCCTTTGGCAGTGCAGCAAGAAACAGGGGGGTTGAGTGCTTAGCAACAGAGGGGCTGGGTGTTTAGCAACCCCACTTCTTGAGATAACCACCAGGCGCAGAGTGATACAGAAAAACAAGTAAGGAGCAAATGGCAGAGGCAATTCTAATTCTTAGCAAAGCAATTATTACAGAAGCAAAACAGCAAGTTATTATTATGTCCCAGTAATTCTACTTATTTTACTAATATTATGTTCTTACATTACCATTCATCTTCTAAACAACACATGAAACATAGACAATACTGGATTCTTTGTTAAATTGTGCCTCTCAAAATGAAGACAATTCAAGACTAAAAACAACTTGTTATAGTTTTTTGTGTCAGATCAGCGTAACACAGCACAAGTCTTGTACGCCATGGGAGTGAAGGTAAGTCCAACAACAGGGGTCAGGTCCAGATCATCTTTAGATGTCCCTGGGGGTGGATGGAAGGTAAATTTCTGCAAGAGGTTGGTAAAGAAGAGGAAGAGCTCCATTTTGGCAAGGTTCTCACCTGCACATACCCTCTGACCTGGAAGAAAGAATACATGGCCAAAAAAAGAGAGAGATTTATGTTTATTGGTTTCTTAAACTATTTCACAATAGGATTTCGCAATATTCTTTGGTCATAGAGAGATCAGCATACAAGAAAAAAAGATAACAGATCAAAGATATGGAAAGAAGTAAAAATGCAGTAAAGGAATGGAGACAGAGAATTTTTCCAACTAATAAATGGTAGCAGATTTCTGAATCTGAAAATAAAGTCAAAAAATTAATACCAAAACCAGTAATGCCCCTCTTTCAACTATCTAGGTACCATATTTGATTAGTCTTGCAGATGGAAAACAGGTTTGAGTATAATCCTTAAGATTTTTGATTCCCAAAGAGAACAATTAAAATATTGTAGGGTAAGGTGCTTCAGATATTCATGGAGCCAAGATACATGTTGGGATGAGTGGGTTATTACTCCATTGGCCATAATCCAAAAATAACTTCATGGGGAAAATTTTAGGCCTCTCCAGGGCATCTAGTTCTTTGAATAGAGAAAACTTCAGAGAAAGGCTTTTTGAAAAGGATACTAATAAATATCCAATTGTGGTGTAGTCACCTAAATTTTCATCCTGGTGCCATTGCAGGTAATTTTCAATTTACAAAAGTTCATTTAGTGACCCTTCAAAGTTACAATGTCCTTGAAAAAATTGACTCATGACAACTTTTCACACTTAACAACTATTGCAGCATCCCCATGGTCATGTGGTCAAAATTTAAATGCTTGGCAACTAACTCATATTTATGATGGTTGCAGTGTGCCTGGGTCACCTTTTGAGACCTTGTGACAAAGAAAGGCAATGGGGAAGCCAGATTCACTTAACAACCAGTTCTAACTTAACAATTGCAGTGATTCACTTAACAACTTGACAAGAAAGGTCATAAAATGGGGCAAAACTCACTTAACAAATTTATCACTTAGGAACAGAAATTGTGGGCTCAATTGAGGTTGTAAATCAAGGACTACCTATACAATTAAAACTCTGAGACCTCCCCTAGAATTTTATGAATATTATCAATTTGCTTACATCCCATTGGCAGCAGACTTGAAGGAAGATTTGGTAAGCACCAGTAGTGGGATTCAAATCCCGACGCTACCAGTTCGCTATTGGGAGTGTGTGGCGCTTCTGCATATGCACAGAGCATTTTTGATGACATCTGGGTAGATGGGTAGAGCTTCCCGCCACCGCCACTACCGATTTGCCCAAACCGGGGCAAACCGGGAGCAACTCACCACTGGTAAGCACCCTGTTGAACAGCATCTCTGTCCCTGGGTGGTCTGTCAAGGGAAAAACATTATTCACTCTGTCCTTCACTGCCCAGCTTACAATGAAATCAGGGCCAAACTACAGTCAATAAGTGAGCTCAAGGGCTTGTATCTCAAGGGTTTGAAAGCATTAGAAATCAAGATGCTAATTTTGCTTTGTTGTCATTTAAACTTAGAAATAAAAAATTTAAATGTACTTAATTGAAGCCCTAGTTTAATTTTAATCCAGTCCCTTCTCTCTCTCTCTTTTTTAACTATCCTATTATATTTTGCTTTTTTGCATTTTATACTCTGCTACATTGCTATGACCTAAGAATAAAAGCTTAAGAAATGCTAAGAAAAGCTTTTCTTTTAAGAAGACCTAAGTTGTGTCTGTCTGAAGGCCCCAATCAGCAAAGAAGGCTGAAAGATAAGATTCATCCTGGACTGCCAAAATGCAGAGATGCTGACATTGAATGCAGCAGGAATAACAATAACTCATGCCCAGAGTTGAGGATTCCCCTGGCAGACTCAGAAATCAACATAGTAGTCTCTCTCTCTCTCTCTTTTTTTTAAACAAGTTTTATTGCCCCCCCCCCACACACATACATTTACCCACATCTTTTTTGAACAGAGTATTGGCCATATCTTATCTTATACAATTAATCAAATTCAAATACATTTTACTCAATTACAGTTTTTGCCAAAATCTTTTTCCCCCTTTTCTTTTATCATATCTCAATATTTCTATGCTTGCTTACATAAACAACATCTTCATTTGCCCTTAAATTCTAATTATTGCTATTTATTCATATTTATTCTCTTTTATTCTTTAAACAATTCATTCTTTATCTTATATTTGTTCGGAGTTGCCATTCTTCCATTTCATCTTTTTTATTGTACAGCAATCTTTCTCCTCAAACCTACTACCTCTCTCCTTTCTTTCCTTCTTACTTTCTCTTCCCCTCCTCTTCTTCTCCTCCCTACCTCCCCTTCCTTTCTCCTTCTTCTCCTTTTTTCCTCCCTCTCTTACCCTCACTCCTACTCTAATTTCCCTTCCCTTCCTTCCTCCCTTCTCTTCCTTCCCTCTCTCTCCTTCCTTCTTCCATCTCTCTTCTCCTTCCTTCATCCCTCTCTATTGCTGTATTCATTTTTAATTTTATATTTTCCACTATGGAGTCCAGGAACCCTGGTCTTTCTTTCATTTATCAAGTATATTTCTCAAAATTTCCCCTCATCTTTTTAATTATTAGCAATATATTTCATCTTATTCCATTTTTTTCTTTTAAATCTTTACTTAAACAATCTTCCAATCCTTAGACTTTTTACTTTTAACAATCTATTTTTTCTACTTTATTTCTTACAAGTATATCATTTGCTATTTTTCATTTAACAGCATTTTCACATACAATTTCTACAACTAGCATCCTTCTCTTTATTAACAAATTAACATTTTCATGACTCGTAACCATTTTCTCTTAGTCTCTCCACCATTCTTTTTCTTGATGTTTTCCTCCCTTTCTCCCATTTCTTTACCTTTTTCTTTTTCCTTTTCTTATATCTCCCCTTCAGCCTTTTCCCCTTAATTTTAACTCTATTACTTTTCATTCTCAATCTTTCCCCATTTATTTTTCTTCTCTTCATGTTTGAGATGTATTTTCCCATATCCATTTTTATTCTATCACTATTGAACCCAGTGTAATCATCTTTATCTTTTTTTTTCAATTATTTCCTTTTCAATATTATCTCCTTGTTTCTCTTGCTTCTCATTCATCTTTTCTCATTCTTTTTTTTTTTGCAATCTAACCAATCCTTTGCTTCTTTATTTTCCTTAAATGCCTCCCTTATTTTTTGAAACATCTCCCTTAGTGTCTCATATTCATCCTCCCAATTCTCCATATTTTCAATTTTAAAAGGCTAGGATTTTTAAGCTTATTCTTTTCATTTACATATACTTCAGGATTCAAAGTCCATATAATATTTCTTTAAAAGAAATAATGTCCACTTCAAATATTTTTTTTATTAAATTTTTATACCGCCCTTCTCCCGAAGGACTCAGGGCAGTGTACAGCCAAAAATAAAACCCACAACTATATGAAAGTTAAAAGGTAATTTAAAAATATTAAAGAATTTGGCCGAAAGAGCTAAAATAGAAACCACCCATTAAAATTTACTTGAGCCAGCACAGTTTTAGTCTTTGTCTCTTTAACCTTGCTTCAGCTGCACCAATATGCACTCCCACGCCTCTCTCTCATGCTCCTTCCACCAACAAATGTCTTTTTCTGCTTCACTAGTCTTCTAGCAAAAAAATATCCAATTTATAATCTACAGGAATGCTTATTTTCTCTTTTCCAAATTAAATCCTTTATTGTTTAAGAAAAAGTTTTTCTGTCTCCTTTTTCTTTTTCTTATTCTTATTTTTTCAAATCCAATTATAAATCCAGGTAGTAGATTCCTTTTAGGGCTTTAGGTTTGATTTTACAGTTCCTTTTCTCTCTCTCTTTGCTTAAGTTCCCCCTCTAGCAGCTGTTTCTCCGATTCACAATTTCCATAACAAAATAGCCATCTTGCAATACTCAAAAGCATTCACTCTTTAAATTAAATTCTTCTTCTGTTTTTATTTCTATCTTCTTTACCTTGTCTTATCCCCCCCACTCCCAAATCCAGTTTTAACTCAAAATGGAAGATTTTTTCCAGGCTTTAGGTTTAATTTTTAAAGTTCTGGGTTTATTTTATTTTTTTCTCTCCACTTTAATCTCTGTGCTAATTAGCCGCCAATCTCCGCTACAATCTCTTCAAACTGTCAAAAAAATTTTTCCTTTTATTTGTGAATTGGCCCATTACTCATCCGGTGACAATATTCCATTCAATTACCATTTATTGCATTTCCTCTTTCAGATCGTGGCCGTTCTGGCTTGTGACAGTTCCTTAATGGCTGCCTTCCTTCGCCGACAGGTCGAAGACTAATGCCAGCACTTCAGGGAACTTGCTCATTCCCTATCCATGCCAGCCAGTGTCTTCTTTCTTTGCTGTCTCCACAAGACAGCTATGATCCCTGGGGATCCCCAAAATCGGCTAGGATATCGGTGTTCTCCTGGACACCCAGAATCCACACCGTATCACCTGATGCCAGCCAGGCCTTCTCTTCAACATAGTAGTCTCTCAATGAGCCTAGCCACACATATTGTCCATGAGGCCTAAACTTTGTCAAAATAAGGTCTATGAGATCCAGCTTTTATCAATTGTTTTCTTTTCAAACAAGGTGTTAAGGATTGCCTTTTTATAGAACATAATCTATGACATCAGAGAATCTTACCTGCAGAAAATGGCATGAATGCATCCCTCTTCACAAATTTTCCTTCAGAGTCAAGAAAATGTTCAGGGTAAAATTCATGAGGTTTCTCCCACTGAGATTCATCATGGAGAACAGAAGTCAGCAATGGAAGTATGTACATTCCCTAAAAATTGAAAGGATAAAAGCAATATATGAAAAGGAGTATATATTCTTAGTAAATGGCTATATTATATTATATATTACTAGCTGAATAACCATGCTCCCCTATGAAACTATGTGATCAGGCTTGATAAATCAACTTGAAAATTAGCTTGAAAATAGCTTGAAAATTAATGATTAGACTCATCTCCTATCCTATCCCCTTCTCTCCTCAGGCTTGCCCCACAAAAGCCTCCCCATCGTATCCAGGGGTGAAATGCTCCCAGTTTGGACTGGATCGACCGATCCGGTAGTGATGGTGGTGGGTGGTTCGGAGGATCGGTAGCAAAAATCCCTGCCCACCCCCATGCCCAGCTGAGCCACGCACTCATCAGAGGCTTTCTTTTTACTTTTAAAAGCATTTTTTCTACAACCGCTTTGGCCGAAAAAATGCTTTTAAAAGTAAAAAAAAACCTCTGATGATCACGCGGCTCACCTGGGATCATCAGAGGCTTTTAAAAGCATTTTTTTCTGCAACCTCTTAAGGTTAGAAAAAATGCTTTTAAAAGTAAAAAAAAAAGGTGGCCATGCCCACCAAGTCACATTACCCCACCACCACCAAGCCACGCCCACAGAACTGGTAGTAACAAATTTTACTACCCCACAGAAGCCTCTCCTATCCTATCCCCTTCTCTCCAGAGTTATTTTCAGGTTGGAGGGGGAGTAGAAGTCTAACTAATTAGCATCACAGTGTGCTAATAATAATATAAGAAGTACTAATGATCTGATGGTCATTTTGAAAAATCCTTTCTTAGCAAGCATGTAGAAGCCAAGAGGAACAAACGTGCCAAATTTCAAGTTTGCAGGCTTTATGGTTCTGGAGATTTTGTGGTCACGGCGTGAGTGGTTTTCGCTTTTATATACTGTATATATATAGATAGATTACAGTGATTTTAAAAATATTATTGGGTCTGAAGCAACATTCAATGTTAAAATATTAAAACTATATTGTAAAAATTGTATTGAAAATATATATACTGATTTAATTATTGTGCACGGAGAAATGGACAGGTTCAAAAAATTAAAACATCAGGCAGTTTAATAGATTATCAGTTGTACCAATTCTAAATAGGTCTTAAGCTGTATTTTACATTATACCTTAAACTTGTAAACTCGGAATGGAGGATCCAAAGCAAATAATAAAGGCTTGCTGAAGGGAAGCAGTGGATATAAAGCAACAAGGGAAGAGCAAAATAAAATAAATAATAAAATAAATCAAGAGAGAAAAGCATTTCTCATAAATCAAGAGGTGGGGGCAGTTTGGGAATGTCAGATATCAAAGAAAAACATCTGCCTTTGGCACTTAGAGAGATGCATTTATGAGTGTTTTTTTAAAAGGGATAAAAGGCTGTGTGGCCTTATAGCTCTATAGATCAACTTGATTTAGCCCATTCCATTCATTTAAGGACTGGTTCTTCTACCACACTGTACATGATAAATTAGATGTTATGCAATGCAGTGATTTTAGACTGATCGCCTTGGGGATGAGAAAGCCTTTGAATGTTATGTCCATGATTGTTGCATGTGGCAAATTGGATGGAGCAATGTCAGCAAACCTTTGAACTTCATCAATGTAAGGCATTTTGCTTGGTGGTCTGTCTGCAACTGAGAAACTCCTATCTCTTTTGCAATTATTTTTTCTGTTGTATTTTTTCCAGTTACTTTTTTAACCTCTTGTGTATTTTTATAATGTATGTCTCTGTTTTGTTATTTTTCTTTTTCTGTTACTGTTACTATTTTAAAGAAAATAAAAATAAGTAATAAAAAATCTTGTATGTTTAAAAAAAGGTTAGGCCTTGTCTAATGCAGTGATTTCAGACTAATCACCTTGGGAATGAAGAAGCCTTTGAAAGTTACATCCATGGTGGTTGCATGGGGCAAATTGGTGGGAACAATGTCAGCAAACCTTTGAACTTCATGAATTACTGCATCGGTATAAGGCAATTTGGTTCGGTCTTCTGTCCTTGGCTGACGAACCCCAATCTCTTTTGCAATTTCTTCTTGGACTTTACCTGGGAGAACAAAATGACAAATATGACTCCTTGTTTGATTTTTGTTTTAAATGGGAGTTTTTACATTCTAAATTCTGAATGATATAGTAGTTATTGACTGTGATACTTGGATCATGGCCCTTCAGACAGTCACTCATGCATTAGTCATTTCATGAATGGACTATTGTAATCTGTTATATATGTGGCTTTCTTGAAGATCTCTCAGAGGTTATACCAAGGCCAGTATGTGACAGCAAAGATAACATTTTTGTGCCTCATTATATCCATATGAGCCTATTGGACTAGCTATAGTAGACTTCAGAGTGCAATTAAACTACTAATAAAATTGGGCAAATAGACACAGTTTGGGTCCATCAATTAATGGTGGGACGTGCTGTTAAATGCAGAAATCAGCATTACCATATAATAAGTGACACAGAGAGCATGAACAAGAAAAAACAGCAGATTTATTAAAATATATATATAAAGCTATATACATTTCAATCTTTTGCAAAAGGATTCCCTCCCGTAGGAGAGAACCCAGACCACTTTGATTACACGGTTTAAATACAGTTTTCAGGATACAGAAGGTATAGCGGTTTACGAACCGCTATACCTTGGACCCCTTACCATGTTCCACTCACACCCTCGCCGGAAGGAGAGACTGAGCACCATTATGAAGGAGCTGAGGGACTTTCTATATCCCAACAGAGAAGACGTAACATCATTTCCGATAACCACCTGTAACGGGACCAGCTGTCGTGAGAGGATGGTTGGTTATTAGCCTCCGTTGGGGAAAAAAGAACATTGGACCTTCTCCCTGTTGTGAGAGGACAGTGGAGTCCAGCCCTATAAATGGATATTGTATGATCTCTTATGCTCAGTTATCCCTTTGGACTATGATAGACTCCCGGACTGGCCTCCCTTTCCCGTCCTTGATCCGGTTGATGCTCCAGAAAGCTGACCTTCTTGCACTGCAAGACTCCCCCCTCTCGCAGGCCTGGCCCTCCACATTATCGAGGGCCTATCTTGATGATGGGCTTTGGGACCCCGAGAGATGGCATGCAGCGAAGAGGGGGTTGAGGGGTGTTTTATCGGGACTTTTAAGGAAAATTTTAAGGGGACCCGGGAGGAGGGGAGGGGGTTGTAGAGATGGACCTGGGGGGTTCATATAGCCACCGGGCAGGATGATGGGTCGCTTGGGCGCAGCAGAGGGAGCACGGAAGGAAATTTGTCTGGGAAACAGTGGAGTGTCGGGAAGGGCAGTGCAATTGAAACAGTGAGTGGGAGGGTCAGATATGACGGGTGCAGGGGACCACATCATGTTCTGGGGGTACGCATACGCTGTCTACGAGCGATTGCACACACCGGCCCCCAATGCGCGACTCGGGTCCTGGGTTGCACAGAGCCTCAGGCCCTGGGTCCGCGGCTGATGTTATGTAATGCCAGGTCGGTTGTTAACAAAGCCCCCCTCATTTGTGATCTTATTTTGGAGGGGGGTGCAGACCTGGCAGGTATTACGGAGACTTGGTTGGGCCACGAGGGGGGGGTTCCCCTCGTTGAAATGTGCCCACCAGGTTTCTGCGCATTTCACCAGCCAAGGGCTCAGGGGAGGGGTGGGGGAGTGGCGGCGATTGTTAGGGAAAGTCTTAGTCCGAGGGAGACCACTGTTCCTCAGATAGCCGGCTGTGAGTCCCTCCTCGTGAAGTGGGACAGTGGGAGGCAGACGGGTTTGCTGACAACGTACCTGGCTCCCTGCCACATGGTGGAGACCCTGCCTGAGCTGCTCGACGTTATCGCTGGGGTGGCGGTGGACACCCCCAGACTTATTGTCATGGGGGATTTCAACCTGCCATCTGCAGGTGAGGCGTCTGAGGTGGCTCGGGAGTTCATGGCTTCCATGGCGGCCATGGACCTGACCCAATTAGTTCAGGGCCCCACTCACAAAGGGGGACACACTCTGGACTTGATTTTCGTCTCTGGTCAGTGGTTGAATGATCTTGGTAGAGGGGACCTAGATATCAAACCCTTGTCATGGACAGATCATTCTCTTCTTCGCTTGGACTTTCCTGCCACTTCCCCCCACCGCAGGGAGACGGAACCGATCAGATGGTTCCGTCCCAGGCGCCTGATGGACCCCAAAAGGTTCCTGATGGAGCTTGGGCCATTTCCTGAGACTCTGGCACACGACTCGACTGAAGAGCTGGTGGCCGCCTGGGAGAGTGTGGCTGCCGGGGCTTTGGACCGGGTTGTGCCTTTGCGGCCTCTGACCCGATGCCGACCTCAATTGGCTCCTTGGTTCTTCGAGGAGCTGAGAGAGATGAAGCGTTGGAAAAGATGCCTAGGGAGCATTTGGAGGACTAGTCGATCCGATTCCGACCGGACACTGGTGAGGTCTTATATCAAGACCTACCTAGTGGCGATAAAAGCGGCAAAATCTAACTATTTTTCCGCTCTTATCGCATCTGCAGAGAACCGCCCAGCCGCTCGGTTTAGGGTGACCCACTCCCTTCTTCGGGGGGGAGTGCGGGAAGATCCCTTGCAGGGTCGAGCTGAGGATTTTGTGCAATTCCTGCACAATAAAGTTGCTCGGATTCGGGAAGGCTTGGACTCCGACTGGGTGAGACCGGGGGAGGAGACGAGGGTAGGTCTTGAGAACACTATCTGGGAGGAGTTTGATCCTGTGGTTCCCAACGATGTGGACATGGTTCTGGGTAGGATTAGTGCCACCACATGTTTATTGGACCCGTTTCCCTCCTGGTTGGTACTGGCCTCCCGGGAGGTTACACGAGGCTGGCTCCAGGGGATTATAAGTGCTTCTCTGAGTGAGGGTGCCTTTCCCGCTGCCTTGAAAGAGGCAGTGGTGAGGCCCCTCCTCAAGAAGCCTTCCCTGGACCCGGCTGAATTAGCCAACTACCGTCCGGTCTCCAACCTTCGTTTTGTGGCGAAGGTTGTTGAGAGTGTGGTGGCACGACAACTGCCCAGGCACCCGGATGAAGCTATCTATCTGGACCCGTACCAGTCGGGCTTCAGGCAGGGGTACAGCACTGAAATGGCATTGGTCACGTTGGTGGATGATCTCTGGAGGGCTCGGGACAGGAGTTGCTCCTCTGTCCTAGTCCTGTAAGATCTCTCAGCGGCTTTTGATACCATCGACCATGGTATCATGCTGCAGCGGTTGAGGGGGTTAGGAATAGGGGGCACCGTTTTGCAGTGGTTCTCCTCCTTCCTCTCCGACCGCTCGAAGTTTGTGTTGACAGGGGGGCAGAGGTCGACTTCGAGGTGCCTTGCATAGGGAGTGTCGTAGGGGTCAGTCCTCTCGCCCCTTCTGTTCAACATTTATGTGAAGCCGCTGGGTGAGATCATCCGTGGTTTTGGGGTGAGACTCCATCTGTACGCTGATGATACTCAGCTGTACATCTCCACCCCAGACCACCCCAACGATGCCCTTGATGTGATGTCCCACTGCCTGGAGGCCGTGCGGATCTGGATGGGGAGAAATAGGCTCAGACTCAACCCCTCCAAGACTGAGTGGCTGTGGTTCCCGGCGTCGCAATATAGTCAGCTAGCGCCATCGCTAACTATTGGGGGTGAGTCTTTACCCCCCACAGAGAGGGCTCACAATCTGGGTGTCCTCCTGGATGCATGGCTGTCTTTAGAAGAACATATGACGGCCGTGGCCAGGGGGGCTTTTTATCAGGTTCACCTGATCCGCCAGTTGCAGCCCTTTCTGGATCGTGATGCCTTGCGCACAGTCACTCACGCCCTTGTCACCTCCAGACTGGACTACTGCAATGCTCTCTACATGGGGCTCCCCTTGAAAAGCACCCGGAGGCTCCAACTGGTCCAGAATGAGGCCGCGCGGGTGGTTATTGGCGCAACTCATTGTGCCCACATGACACCCCTCCTGCGCGAGCTGCACCGGCTCCCAGTGGCCTTCCGGGTGCGATTCAAGGTGTTGGTCACCACCCTTAAAGCGCTCCATGGCATTGGACCTGGATACCTTCGAGACCGTCTTCTGCCACCAGTAGCCTCCCACCGGCCAGTCCGCTCCCACAGAGAGGGTCTCCTCAGGGTGCCATCGGTCAAATTATGTCGGCTGGTGACACCCAAGGGGAGGGCCTTCTCTGTGGGAGCCCCTGCCCTTTGGAATGAGCTGCCCCCAGAAATTCGTAAAATCTCTGATCTCCGTGTATTTCGCTGTGCCCTCAAAACCTTGTTGTTCCGCCAGGCTGGGCTATCAAGGTAAAGATTTTAATTGGGTTTTAAAAATGGGATTTTAAATTTGGGGTTTTAAATTGAGCTTATCATTTAATAATTTTAATTTATTTTAAATTCTGTCTGTCTTGTGCTTTTAATCAGGCTGTACACCGCCCTGAGTCCTTCAGGAGAAGGGCGGTATAGAAATAAAATTAATAATAATAATAAAATAATAAGAAGCCCGATACAAACGGATACAAATGGTCCACCAGGGAATTGGTTTCAGATCTTATATAACATATTTGGCACATGTTCCGCCCTGGAAATTCCCATCCAACAATACCCTTCGAAAATATCCTACACAGATGTTTACACAGATGTTTCCATGCTAAATGGTATCGTCATTTGTGGACTTCCCCTTCTGGAATGGCTAGGCCCCAGACAGACCCATTTCGGAATTTTACCAGAACATCCATTTCCTCAAAAATATGCAGCACATATCCTACAAAATAAGCATCACAGGAATAACACATTCCTTTCTCATGTCCTCACTACCACCTTATATAATCAGGGTATATCAGGTAAAACATGGCGTTTAAAATGGCGTTACTCAGGTTATGCTTTTTACAGGAATAATTCATATTTCTCTCACGTGCCTTCTCAGAACCCATGCCTGCCCTTTGGAACGATACCCACTCAGAAATCCAGACGCTGGCACTCTGACATTCAGAAAACTATTTTTTAAAAAATAAGTTTTTATTTTATTTTATAACATATAAAAATTCCAATTTCAATTGAACAATTTGTTCTCTGGATACAAGTCAATAGTTAAAGTGTTTACAACAGTATTCATTACATTAGTATCAAATAATAACAATAATATTTGTTTAACCAATTTAGCATACCTTCCTTATACCACTGATCCTTCCATATATTTCCCTGTTTCTAGCTCCTGTTTTTCTCAGCTAATCATTGATAAATTAAGTCACAAGTAAAAAAAGTATTCAGTTTCTTGCTTTTCCTTAATTAAAAGTGTTAGCCTATCCATTTCTGCACATTCTAGTATTTTTTAATCACATTTTAATCCATTGGGATCTCTTCACTTTTCCATTGTTGTGCAAATATAATTCTAGCTGCAGTCAGTACATGTAAAATCAAATATGCATTCCCTTTATTGTACTTGTCCGGTAAAATGCCTGACAAAAATGTCTCTGGTTTCAAATCAAAATGCTGTTTTATCATTTTTTCCAGCCATGTATGTATTTTTGTCCAATATTTTTTTGCTTTTGGGTATGTCCACCACATATGCCCTTTGGAACGAACTGCCCCTGGAAATACGTACAATCTCTGACCTCTGAGTTTTTCACTGTGCCCTCAAGACCCTACTGTTCCGAAAGGCGGGGCTGTCAGGTGGGTCCTGAGAGTGTTATCTGGGAGGAGTTTGACCATGTGGCTCCCGAGGACGTGGACAGGATTCTGGGCAGGCTTAGTGCGGCCACATGTTTACTGGACCCGTGTCCCTCTTGGTTGGTACTGGCCTCCCAGGAGGTTACACGAGGCTGGCTCCAGGGGATTATCAATGCTTCTCTGAGTGAGGGTAACTTCCCCACCACCTTGAAGGAGGCGGTGGTGAGGCCCTTCCTCAAGAAGCCTTCCCTGGACCTGGCTGTATTAGCAAATTATTGTCCTGTCTCCAATCTTCGCTTTTTGGCAAAGGTTGTTGAGAGTGTGGTGGCGTGACAGTTTCCCCGGTTCCTGAAGGAAACGGTTTATCTAGATCCGTTCCAGTTGGGTTTCAGGCCTGGGCACAGCACGGAAATGGCATTGGTCACGTTGGTGGATGATCTCTGGAGGGCTCGGGACAGGGGTTGTTCCTCTGTCCTGATCCTATTAGATCTCTCGGTGGCTTTTGATACCATTGACCATGGTATCATGCTGCGCCGACTGGAGGGGTTGGGAATAGGGGGCACCGTGTTGCGGTTGTTCTCCTCCTTCCTCTCTGACCAGTCGCAGTTCATGTTGACAGGGGGGCAGAGATTGACCTCGAGGTGCCTTGTGTGTGGGGTGCCGCAAGGGTCGGTTCTCTCGCCCCTTCTGTTCAACATTTATGTGAAGCCGCTGGATGAGATCATCCATGGTTTCAGGGTGAAGTGTCATCTGTACGCTGATGATACTCAGCTGTACATCTCCACCCCAGACCACCCCATTGATGCCCTTGATGTGATGTCCCAGTGCCTGAGGCCGTGCGGATCTCGATGGGCAGAAACAGGCTCAGGCTCAACCCGTCCAAGACCGGGTGGCTGTGGCTTCCGGCTTCCGGCATCCCGATATAGTCAGTTGGTACCATCGCTGACTTTTGGGGGAGAGCCGTTGGCCCCCACAGAGAGGGCTCGCAACTTGGGTGTCCTCCTGGATACACGGCTGTCTTTGGAAGAGCATATGACAGCTGTGGCCAGGGGGGCTTTTTATCAGGTTCGCCTGATCCACCAGTTGTATCCCTTTCTGGATCAGGATGCCTTACATATGGTCACTCATGCCCTCATCACATCCCACTTGGACTACTGTAATGCTCTCTACATCGGGCTCCCCTTGAGGAACACCTGGAGGCTCCAACTGGTCCAGAATGCGGCTGCGCGGGTGGTGATGGGGGCAACTCAATGCTCCCATGTAACACCTCTCCTGCGCGAGCTGCACTGGCTCCCAGTGGTCTTCCGGGTGCGCTTCAAGGTATTAGTTACCACCTTTAGAGCGCTCCATGGCTTAGGGCCCTGGTATTTACGAGACCGCCTTCTGCTGCCAGTAGCCTCCCACCGACCAGTATGCTCCCACAGAGAGGGGCTCCTCAGGGTTCCGTTGGCCAAACAATGTTGGCCGGCAGCCCCCAGGGGGAGTGCCTTCTCTGTGGGGGCACCGACCCTCTGGAACGAGTTGCCCCGGGAGATAATGCGGATCCCGGATCTGTACACTTTGTGCCGTGCCTTAAAGACGTTTTTGTTTCATCAAGCTGGGCTGACCTGACCATATTTTTTAAGTTGTTTTAATTTTAAATTGCTAAATTATGGGTTTTTTAATATGGGGGTGTTTTAACTGTGGGCCAAATTAATTTAATTGGTTTTTAATATTGTTTTAATTTTTGTATTTTCTGTATTTTATCTGCTGGCTATTCACCACCCCGAGTCCTTCGGGAGAAGGGCGGTATACAAAATAAATTATAATAATTATTATTATAATAATAATCTGTCCCTGTTAATATCTGGTTTAATTCTGTTGATTCTTTATAGAAACCATACATTTGAACATCCTTCTCATATCTAGATTGTATCTGCACATATGACCACCATGTTATCTCGATCCCTTGATCACTCAGTTCCTGCTTAGTTTTAAGTTCCCCCTTTTCATTTAAAATATCTTTATATCTGGTAACATTCTCCATATCAATAACATTTGGATAAATCAGTGCCTCCATTGTGAAGAGCCAGACCAGTATTTTCAAATAGTGTTGTTCTTTAATTTTCTCCCATACTAATAATAGCGCATTTCTAATATGTCTTTGGAAGTAGCTATGTATTCTGTTTTTTCCATACCATAAAAAAGCATGTCAACCTAGTTGAAGATCATGTCCCTCCAAGGTCAATAGTCTTTTGTTCCTCAAACCAATCCATTATTTCACCCAAGTAAGTATCAAAGCCTGGTAGTACAATTCCCAATCTTTTAGCCCAAAACCACCCCTATTTTTAGAATCTTGCAACATTTTCAAACTTATCCTTGCTTTTATCTCTTGCCAAATATATTTTAATATTGTTTTATTTAATTCTTCAAAGTATTTTTTTCCAGTTTTATTGGTATTGTTTGAATTAAATATAGTACTCTTGGCAAAATATTCATTTTTATAGTGGCTATTTTTCTCATCAGTGACAATTGTAGATTTCCCCACTTCTCCAAATCTGTTTTAATTTGTTGCGCCAATTCATAATAATTATCTTCTTTAATCGTTACACACCTTGTCGTTAGTTGGATTCCTAAATATTTAACTTTCTTAACTAACTCTATACCTATTTTCCTTGTTAGTTCTTTTTCTGTATGTCTGTAACATTTTTAACTATTATTTTGGTTTTTTCTTTATTTATTTTAAATCCTGCAACTTCACCATATTCTTTTATTTTTCTAATTAATTTAAGTCTAGTTTCTTGTTGGTCTTCCAGAATAAAAACCAAATCATCTGCGAATGCCTGTAACTTGTATTGTTCCTTTTTAATTCCATACCTTTAATTTCTATATCTTGTCTAATATTTCTATTTAACACTTCCAATGTCAATATAAATAGTAAAGGAAATAGTGGACATCCTTGTCTTGTGCCTTTTTTAATATTATAATTCTCTGTTATATCTCCATTTACCATTACGTTTGCCTTTGTTTGTGATCTATTGCTTTTATCATGTTAATAAATCTCTCACCAAAGTCCATAGATTTTAGTAGCTGACAATTCCATCATTGATATTTGTTCATTTAACATAGTTTTCACTGTTTCTCGTACTTTAGGTAATTCCACTTTTTTCAAATATTGTTTAATTTTCTCTTCTGAAACTTTCTCCTGCTCATACAGCTTTTCATAATAGTCTTAAATTATTACTTTTTTGTCCTCGTTTTGGTAATGTAAAGTTCCTTTCTCATCTACCAATATATGTATCAATTTCTTCTCTTTCTTTGTTTTCAATTCATATGCCAATCATCTTCCTGGTTTATTCGCATTTTCAAAGAAATTGTCAGGGTTCCAACCGATGCCCTAATTAAATCATGAACCTCGAGCCAAGCTTCAAAAGAAATCCAGTTATTATTAGGAGCTTCATTTTGGCACGTTCCAAGTGAAGCCAACTCTGACATCACTTGATTTACGTCCTGACTCTGATCCTGTTTATCCCTTCCCTGCAAGGTGTGTCATCAGTCACATTCTCCAATGAAGCAATTTCATGGGTTGTAGAGATCACTCCCCTCTGGCCATTGTGGGTAACTGCAGAGATGGCCTTGACAGAGAGATGGCTGGAATGTGCTTTTGTTTTGACTGAAGTGCTCCCTTGCTGCAGCTGCAATGATCGTTTTCCCATTCCCCTTGCCTATGTCAACTCGAGAGCAGGCCAGGGATGCTTTGCGAGTTAACATTAATTCTGTTTAGCATTTTTGATTTTTTTGTGCCAGTTCTTCTTTATCTAGTAGATTCATTTTGTTTTATTAGTTCCATTTGATTTTTTAAAGTCTTTTTGTTTGATTCTTTCTGTAATTCTAATTCCAGTCTCTTATTCTTCTACTAACATCTTTTGATTTTGTTTCTTTTTCTTGTTTTTCCCCCTGTATATGTTATAGCTAATCTCCGAATACACACCTTAGCAGTGTCCCATACATTTTGTAATGAAGTTTCTTCTTTCCTATTCTCTTTGGAAAAAAAAGTTGATTTCTCTTTCCATATTTTGTATAAATTCCTTATCTTTTAATATTGATTGATTCAATGTCCATCTCCATTTTGTCTTTTGTCCTTTCCACTTAACTCTCACTGGGTTATGATCTGCCCAAGTGTTTGCTTTATTCCTATTTCTTGCACATTTGACTTTAACTCTGGTGATAGCCATATCATATCTCTTCTTGACCAAGATGTACAATATATATATTTGAATAAAATGAGTATTGATTTCTTTTATGATTTATCCTCTCCATATATCTTGAATACCTATTTTTTCCGCCATTTTAAAGAAAGTTTTTGGAAGTGTTTTTTACTTTTTTTGCTTTTATAATCAAATTCTGTGTCTACAATTGCGTTAAAATCTCCTGCCACACAAATATTTTCATATTCCAATTCTGTAATTTTCTTGTGTAATTTTTCATAAAAGTGTTCATGTTTATTATTTGGTGCATATATTGCTACCAAAAGTATTTGCTTATAGTTCATTGTTACCTCCACCATCAAAATTCTCCCCTCTTCATCTGCAAAAATTTGTCTTGCTTTTATTGTTTCTTTAATATATAAGGCCACACCTCTTTTCTTTTGCTGTTCTAATGAGGAGTATAATTTCCTAATTTTAGGATATTCCAATAGTTTGTTATGTTGTTTTTTGATGTGGACCTCTTGGAGACAAATTAAATCTAATTTTAGCTTTTCTAATTCTTTAAAAGTCCTGTTCCTTTTTATAGGAAAATTCAGTCTATTTATATTGATCAACAGCAGTTTTATTTCCTCTTCCATAGTTTTACTTGTAGATAGGTCTTGTTCTAGTCACTCTTATTTCTCTCAGTTCTTTTATCTTTGCACCTTCTCATTCTGCTCTTTCCTTTAATTCTGTTTCATCTTCTTTTTGTTGTGCATTTCCTCTTCCTGATGCTTCTTCTTGTTTTTTGTTATCTATTTCCTCTCTTTTTCTGTTTTCCTCATATGATCCACATTACTCATCATAAAATTGCTCTGCTTTCTTTATAGTATCCAATCTATGTCTTTGTTTCATCCAGGTCACCAGTATTCCCTCAGACATCAGACATCTGAAATTTACTTCATACTTAATTAATTGTCTTGTCAGAAATTGGTATTGTTTTCTCATGTCTCTTACTCTTCTAGGGATCTGTTTCCAAACTATTATTTTTCTTCCTTTCTTTTTCACTTGGTCATCTCTTGCTCTTTGAAGTATCTCTGTTCTTACTGCCTTCTTAGTAAATCTCACATGTACATCTCTAGGAACTTTATTTCTTGACATATCTTGTATATACTCCAGATATTTTGTCCATTCCAGCAAGCATTTCCTGCTTGTCCACCTCCAAGGCACCCACCAACAATTCATTCAGACATTCAGAAAACTATTGAAGGCCTGGCTATTTCCCTAAATTTTGTGATAGGTCAGGGGTGTCAAACTTGCATCATCACATCATCATCATATGATGTATCACAACTTTTTTGCCTTCGCTAAACTGGGAGTGGGCATTGCCAGCATGTGATGCATCTGGCCCGTGGGCCACAAGTTTGACACCCCTGTGATAAGTTGAGGTTGGAACCCTGGTTAGATAGCTTTTGTGTTTTTTGTAGATCTTAAAGCCATTTATAAATCTATGTAACTGTAAGCAGTGCAGAATCACCAGAAATTAAGTGGTCTCCAAATTGGTGAATAAAAGTTAAATTAAAAATAAATATTTGGAGAACAAATCCATATATGAGGGAAATATTACAAAGATACAGAAAATACCATTAGTCATAATTTTAAAAGTGATAATGTTTGTGGAGTTCATAATTGGCTTAGGTACATCAGAAATATTTCATCTGCACTATTAGAAGATAAAGTCATGAAGCCAAGTATGCTTGTGCTACATATCTCATGATAGTAATCTGTGATCTCCTGTTTTAACACTTATTCCTCTTATTTCTCCTTCTTTTAAGAATATTTACATTTAAAGAAGAGATGAAGTAATGATAGCATGTGATGGGTAACGATGGTATGTGTTGGTGATAGGAGACTCACTACTCAAAGGAACTGAATCAGCAACTTGTAAACCAGACAATCTATCTAGGGAGGTTTGCGGTCTCCCAGGAGCAAAGATCAAAGATGTCACTGAGAGGCTTACTAAAATAATTAAGCCCACAAATTATTATTACCTTCTCCTCTTTCATATCAGGATGAATATAATAAAGAGCCTGAAAACAACATCAAGAGACTATGAGCAGCTAGGCATGAAAGCAAAAGAGATGGGTACACAGGTGATGTTTTCATCTGCACACCAAATAAAGGATAAACATCCAATGAGGGAATGGAGAATTTTTGAAGTAAACCATTGCTTTAAAGGATGGTGCTGTCAAGAGAACTTTAAATTCCTAGATCATGGTCAACAATACCTATCTGAAGGAGTAATGACTGAGAATAGACTACAATTCACAGAAACTGGGAAGAAGGTTTCTTGGAAAACAGCTGGCTTGGATTATCTGAAAGGCTTTAAACTAAAGCTAGAAGGAGAAGGAAAATAATTTTTAGAATCTAGTTCCATGCATAAAGCTTAAAACAATCAACCAAGTGGCAAAAAAGAAGAGGAACTCAGATACAAAACAAGAGATGTAGGAAGCAAATGCAGGAACAGTGAAAAAGGACTCACATGCCTATACATTAATGTTTAAAGTATGAGGAACAAACAAGATAACCTTTATATTCAAGTAGATGAGGGCAGATACAACATTGTTGTCATTACTGAAACTTGGTGGGATGAAACCCATAACTGGAGCATACTGCTAGAAGGACTTTAATTATTCAGAAGAATCAGACCTAACAAAAGAGCAGGTGGTGTTGCATTATATGTAAGAAATAACCACAGCTCTATAGAAATAAATAAAAAAACAATAACCCAAGGATGAAAATATTCTTAAATGCATTTGGGTTAATATAAAAGGAAAAAGCAATGACATTGCTATAGGTGTATACTGCAAACAAAGGAAATAGATGAACTTCTTGCTAATCAGTTATTTAAGGAAACACACTACAATAATAATGGGAGAATTTAACTACCCAGACATCAATTGGGAAATAAACTGTGCATCAAGTGACAGACTTGAATGCTGGGCCCTATCTAACAGAATGCAATTCAGTGGTGAGAAAAGTAAGGTTTTACACTTAGGCAAGAAAAGCAGTGAGCATGGAACAAGGATGACCTTCATCTCCCCTATTGTTTATATTGGTGCTAGAAGTTTTGAATTAGGCAAGATGAGAAAATAACAGGTATAAATATCAAAAAGAAAGTTTATAAATTGAGAGCATTTGTTGACAATTTAGTTATGTTGTTGCAAGACCCTAAATCAATGCAAGACTCTAAACCAGTGATGGCTAACCTTTTTTATCTTGGGTGCCAAAAGTGCATGTGCGCGCATGTGCGTGCCCACACCCATAATGCAATGCCTCCCACGCATACCCCGCCACCCTGAGCATGTGTGTGCAATCCCCCTGAGCTGCCCCGTCCCCCTGCACAGGCACATTTGACCCCACATGTTCCCCCACTCCACCCCATGCATGCGCATGCAACCTCCCCATGTCCCATTTTGGGCCTAGCAGGCCTCCCTGAAGCCTCCGGAGACCGGAAATGACCCATTTCCAGATTTCTGGTAGGCCCGTTTTTCACCCTCCACACCCTCCAGGAGGGTGAAAGCAGTCTCCCCCAGCCCTCCGGAGGCCCTCCAGAGGCTGGAAACAGCCCATTTCTGGATGGCTCATTTTTCGCCCTCCCAGAGCCTCCGTGAGAGCCCTGTACTTACCTGGCATCCAAAATGGGGTTGGGAGGGGAGGGGCGGCATGAGCATGCGCGTGCGTCTCCCACATGTGTGGCAGAGACCCAAAAATCACCTGGCCGGCAGGAGGCGTGCGCGCATGCGCGGTAGAGCTGATCTAGGGCGACAGCTCGCATGCCCGCAGAAATGACTCCATGTGCCACTTGTGACACACATGCCATAGATTCACCATCACAGCCCTAAACCAATGTAGAATATTTGATGAAAAAACTAAATGTTTTTTGAGCCTTAGCAGACTTTAAAATAAATAAACAGAAAACAATAATGTTTGTTAAGAATATGACCTCTCAGGATTATGAAATATTGACTAAAAAGTTGGGTTTTAAGGTGGAGAAAAAAGTGAAATACCCAGGGGTTATATTAACAAATACAAATGCTGAACTGTTTCAAAATAACTTTATGTCTCTTTGGAATGATATTAGAAAAGAATTATTAAAATGGGATAAATTGCAACTATCATTATTGGTAGTTAGAATCTCTGTAATTAAGATGAATGTATTACTAAAGATGCTTTTTCTGTTTCAGACTTTACAAATATTTATAACTGAGACTCCATTTAAACAATGGCAGATGGACATCACTAAATTTATATAACAAGGGAGGGGGGAAACAAGAATTAGATATAAATTACTCCAAGATGCTAAGAAAGAGAAAGTTTGGGTTTACCAGATTTGAAATTGTACATTGATGAGAGTGGGTGACTCTCAAAATAAGAGGTCACTGGAGCTGGAGGGTCATGGATTACTAATTAAAGTTATGGCATAACTATTTATAGTATGATTAGATTAAAGTAAATGTTGATTTCAATAATTACTTTTTTAGATGTGCCAGCCTAAGAGTTTGAAATAGGTTCTCTGAGAAGATGTCCCTTTGGGTGTTGCCCCAGGAAGCTTTTTTCAGAAAAGAAAGGTACTTTTCCACCAGAAACTTTTCTCTTAGGATTAATGGATAAAGAACTGGGGTGGGGAATGGAAGTTTGATGTTATATATGTTGATGGCAGCAAGAATAGTTTATACACAAAAATGAAAGGACGCTTTGATTTTTACAATGGATGAATGGCTGCAAAAATTATGGAGTTGACAGATATGGCTGAATTGACTGCTTTGATTAAAGAACATAATTAATTTTGTTTCTACTTGGAAACTGCTTTTGGACTTCGTGCTTGAGGTAGAAAAAATGAAACTTTGATTTAGGGTTTTGCTGATTAGATAGGTTTACTGTTATATACAGTAAATGGCTAGTGTATATTATTATATAAAAGTAAAAAAGTTGAGGTTTTATGTCACTAATTTATTCTACTGCACCAAAAGGAGTCAGAAGTCAATGCTTTTCTTTTTCTTTTCCCCTTTACCCTACATTTCTTTTCTATTCCTTTTCCACCCTTATTTTCCCCTTCTTTTCATTTTTCTTTGTACTTCTGTATTTTACCATTCTGATAAACTAATAAAATATTTGAATGGGTAAAAAGAAAAGCAGTGACTGTGAAAGAGAGCTAGGTCTCCTATTGGACCACCACTTAAGTATGAGCCAGCTGTGTGCTACAGCTGCCAAAAAAGCCAATGCTTTTGGGACAATAATCAAGGTCACCTGAAGTATTAGTATCATTTTATAATGCTGGTAAAACCATACTTGAAATACTACATCCAGTTTTGGTCACTACAATAAAAAAATATATTGACACTCTAGAGCATGGGTGTCAAACTTGCCGTGTCAGGTTGCTGTCATGTGATGTTTCACAATGTTTCCCCTACACAGAGCTGGGGTGGTCATTGCCTGCATGTGACCCATCCAGCCCACGGGCCACCAGTTTGACACCCTTGTTCTAGCGAGTATTCTTGGTTCATCTTTTTCACTTCATTCAAGTAATTTAATTTAATTTAATTAATCATATTTCTATGCCGCCCAACTCCCAAGAGACTCTGGGCGGCTTACAACAGAAATAATACAAACAGTGAACACAATTTTTTTAAAAAAACAACATTATAAAAGCATTTTAAAAACATTAAAAACACATGCACACCATCCATGGCTGGATCTCGCAAGATTGAAAAGCTAGATCAACGGCCCCAGGCCTGCCGGAAAAGCCAGGTCTTCACCGCTTTCTGGAAGGCCAATAGGGTGTGGGTAGTCCAGACCTTAGGAGGTAATTGGTTACAGAGAGCTGGGGCAGCCACAGAGAAGGCCCTCCCCCGTGGGCCCGCCAGCCGGCATTGTTTAGCTGATGGGCCCCGGAGGAGACCAACTCTGTGGGATCTTACCGGTCACTGGGAGCTATGCAGTAGAAGGCGGTCTCGAAGATAGCCTGACCCTGAGCCATGTAGGACTTTAAAGGTAATAACCTACACCTTGAATTGTGCACGGAGACCAATAGGGAGCCAGTGCAGCTCGCAGAGAATTGGTGTAATGTGGGTGTATCTAGGTGCACCCACAACAGCTCGCGCAGCTGCATTCTGGACCAACTGTAGTCTCCGAACACTCTTCAAGGGTAGCCCCATGTACAGCGTGTTGCAATAATCTAACCGTGAGGTGACAAGGGCATGAGTGACTGTGAGGAGAGCCTTTTGATCCAAGTAGGGTCGCAATTGGTGCACCAGGCGAACCTGTGCAAAGGTCCCCCTAGCCACAGCTGCTAGATGTTGCTCTAATCTTAGCTGTGAATCTAGGAGGACACCCAAATTGCGAACCCGTTCTGAGGGGGACAATTTCTCCTCCCCTCCAGAACCAGGGATGAACAATCAACATAGTCTTTAGGAGGCAATACCCACAGCCACTCGTCTTGTCTGGGTTAAGTTTGAGCCTGTTGACTTCCATCCAGACCCTCACAGCCTCCAAGCACTGGCACATCACATCCACTGCTTCACTGAACTGACGCGGGGTGGAGATATACAGCTGGGTATCATCAGCATATTGCTGATACCCCACCCCGTATCGTTGGATGATCTCACCCAGCGGTTTTTATTTATTTATTTATTTATTTATTTATTTTTCATATTTGTATACCGACCTACTCCCGAAGGACTCAGGGCGGTGAACAGCCATAATAAATACAAATACATATAGAAGTTAAAAACTATTAAGAAACAGATTAAGTAATTTAGGCTCAAAGATTAAAAACATCCAAATTTATCTAAAGAGGTTTAAAACCCAATTTAAAAGCCAGTTTAAAAGCCAATTAAAAAGGGAGAGTTAGGCCAGACCAGCTTGTTGGAATAGAAAAGTTTTCAGGGCACAGCGGAATATGCGTAAGTCTTGGATGTTTCGTAACTCCGGGGGAAGCCCGTTCCAGATGGTAGGTGCCCCCACAGAAAAGGCTCTCCCCCTGGGGGCCGTCAGTCGACATTGTTTGGCCGACGGCACCCTGAGAAGTCCCTCTCTATGGGAGCGAACTGGTCGGTGAGAGGCTATTGGTGGCAGGAGGCGGTCTCGTAAGTACCCTGGTCCTGAGCCATGGAGCGCTCTAAAGATAGTAACCAAAACCTTGAAGCGCACCCGGAAGACCACTGGGAGCCAGTGAAGCTCGCGCAGGAGGGGGGTTACATGAGAGCGCCACATTGCTCCCATTACCACCCGCACGGCCGCATTCTGGACCAGTTGGAGCCTTCGGGTGCTTCTCAAGGGGAGCCCCATGTAGAGAGCATTACAATAATCCAGGCGTGAGGTGACAAGGGCGTGAGTGACCGTGCGTAACGAGTCCCGATCCAGAAAGGGATGCAACTGGCGAATCAGGCGAACCTGATAAAAAATCCTCCTAGCTACGGCCGTCATATGCTCTTCAAAAGACAGCCGTGAGTCCAGGAGGATGCCCAAGTTGCGAACCCCATCTGTGGGGGCCAACGACTTGCCCCCAATAGTCAGAGATGGCGCCAACTGACTATATCGGGACGACGGAAACCACAGCCACTCGGTCTTGGATGGGTTGAGTCTGAGTTTGTTCCTCCCCATCCAGATCCGTACGGCCTCCAGGCACCGGGACATCACCTCGAGGGCATCATTGGGGTGGTCTGGGGTGGAGATGTACAGCTGGGTGTCATCAGCGTACTGATGGTACTTCACCCCAAAACCACGGATGATCTCACCCAGCAGCTTCACATAAATGTTGAATAGAAGGGGCGAGAGGACCGATCCTTGTGGCACCCCACATATAAGGGGCCTCGGGGTCGACCTCTGCTCCCCTGTCAACACAGACTGCGACCGGTCAGAGAGAAAGGAGGAGAACCACTGTAGAACAGTGCCCCCCACCCCCAACCCTTCCAACCGGTGCAGCATGATATCATGATTGATGGTATCAAAAGCCGCTGAGAGGTCTAGTAGGACCAGGACAGAGGAGCAACCCCTGTCCCGAGCCCTCCAGAGATCATCAACCAATGCGACCAATGCTGTCTCTGTGCTGTACCCGGGCCTGAATACCGACTGGAACGGATCTAGATAATTCAATTCATCCAGGTACTGAGGCAGTTGTCGTGCTCTCAGCAACCTTTGCAACAAAGCGAAGGTTGGAGACCGGACGATAATTTGCTAATACAGCTGGATCCAGGGAGGGCTTCTTGAGGAGGGGCCTCACCACCGCCTCTTTCAAGATGGTGGGAAAGGCACCCTCACTCAAAGAAGCATTTATAATCTCCTGGAGCCAGCCTCGCGTCACCTCCCGGGAGGCCAGTACCAACCAGGATGGACACGGGTCCAATAAACATGTGGTCGCATTTAGTCTGTTCAGTATCCTGTCCACACTTTCGGGAGTCACATGATCAAACTCTTCCCAAATAATATTCTCAGGACCTGCCCCTGTCATCTCCTCTGGATCAATCCAGTCAGAGTCTAGCTGTTCACGAATCTGAGCAATTTTGTCATACAGATATTGTACAAAATCCTCAGCTCTACCCTCCAAGGGGTCTTCCCGCGTCTCTTGATGGAGCAGAGAGCGGGTCACCCTAAACAGGGCGGCTGGGCGATTATCTGATGACGCAATAAGAGTAGAAAAGTAGTTACTCTTCTCTACTCTTATCGCCACTAGGTAATTCTTAATATGAGATCTTACCAGTGTTCGGTCGGATTCAGAACGACTAGCCCTCCAACTGCTCTCTAGGCGTCTTTTCCAGCGCTTCATCTCCCTCAGCTCCTCAGTATACCAAGGAGCCAGGTGAGACCGGCGCCGGGTCAGAGGCCGCAAAGGCACGACTCGGTCTAAAGCATCAGCCGCCGCCCTATCCCAGGCGGCCACTAAGTCCTCAGCCGAGTCGTGTGCCTCGAACCTCAGGAAATGGCCCAAGCTCCATCTGGAATCTCTCAGGATCCATCAGGCGCCTGGGGCGGAACCACCTGGTCGGTTCCACCTCCCTGCGGTGGGGTGTGGCGGTTCGAAGGTCCAGGCGAAGGAGGGAGTGATCTGACCATGACAAGGGTTCAATCACTATATCCCCTATCTCGAGATCACTCAACCACTGTCCAGAGACAAAAACAAGGTCCAGTGTGTGTCCCCCCATGTGAGTAGAGCCATAAATTAACTGGGTCAGGTCCATAGCCGTCATGGAAGCCATGAACTCCCGAGCCACCTTAGATGTCTCGCCAACTGATGACAGGTTAAAATTCCCCATGACCATAAGCCTGGGGGTGTCAACAGCCACCACGGCTATAACATCAAGCAGCTCAGGCAGGGCTGCTGCCACATGGCAGGGAGCCAGGTACGTGACTAGCAAGCCCAACTGCACCCTATGACCCCACTTCACAAGAAGGGACTCACATCCAGCCGTCTGAGGAACAGTGGCCTCCCTTGGTCCAAGACCTTCATTAATAACAACCGCCACCCCTCCGCCCCTCCCCTGAGACCTTGGCTGATGGAAAGCACGGAAACCTGGTGGGCACATATCAACAAGGGAGGCTCCCCCTTCCTGGCCCAACCAGGTCTCCGTAATACCCGCCAGGTCCGCACCCCCCTCCTGAATAAGATCACAAATGAGGGGGGGTTTATTTACCACGGACCTGGCGTTGCACAGCATCAGCCGAAGGCCTGGGGCCCGAGGTTCCGTGCAACCTGGGGAACGAGAAGAGCTTTGAGGGTCAGAGCGTGCCACCGCTTGTAAACAGCGAGGACGCACTCCCGTAGGATGATGTGGCCCCCTGCTCCCGCCATATCTGCCCCTCCCACCTACAGTATCGATGTTACGGGCATCTGTATCGTAAGATCTAATCATCTCCTTGACCCGAGAGTTCACACCTCCCATGCCACGCCCTACAGCTGGCTCAGATATCCTCCCCCGCGGGTCTTCCCCCGAACCCACGTAATCTACCCCCCTCCCAGAATCCCTTAAAGTCTTATTAAGAAATTTCCCTAAAAAACCCCATAACCCTCTTTTTGCTGTATGCCATCTCTCCGGACTCCAAAGTCCGTCATTGAGATAGGCCCTCGATAAAGAAGAGGGCCAGACCTGTGAGAGGGGGGCATCTCGCAGTTTGAGGAGTTCTCCCAATGAGTACATTTTGTAGCTAGATAGTCTATAGCTGGTAGGCATGTCCTAGTTATCCAGGGTCCTGTGGAGAGAGTATCAATTAGAGGTACAAGTCATTTTAGTCCCGCTGAACTCTCATATCAGCGGTAGAAAGAGCCATTTTGAACTCAGATGTGAACATCGATCACCCTCTCACGGCAACCAGATATAAGGGAGAAAAACAGCAGCTATAGTCCTGTTCTTTCAATGTTGTACCTAGGCATAGATGGAATAGCCAATCCTTGAGATTAAAGATACGGATAGTCTGTGGGAAATATATATCGTAGGCAAAAATCCAGGGAGACTCAGATGAAATAAAAGTAAGGAAATTCTCATCCTGATATACAGGAAACAACAAACCTGGATAGCAAATGATTCACAAAAAGCCGAATATCCGGTCATAAAAGGGCGATAGGAGATAAAAATACAGGAGGGGAGATGGAATAAGGCAGTGACTTTGTAGAAGCAAAGCCCCCATGATAGACATAACAATCATTTCTAATCTCCTTAGCTTTCTTTAGGTCTTTTATGCATGAAGGTTTAACCCCATCCCCTATAGAAAGAGAGGGGGGAGGCCTCTGGGAGGTAATCCAGAGCTGGCCCAACAATGGAAGGATCGGCATCTTTCCATTGCCCAGGAGATCAGTTGAAAATAAATAAGAAAGGTCCCTATTCTCCTTTCTGAGGCCTCTTTGGTCTCTAAATTGCATTGGTTTTTGCTGCCTGTAACCACCAACTGTAACTGCTATTTCGGGCGCCATTTTGGAATTTTAAACTGCCACCACCATCGGCCTCCTCCGCGCTGATTTCGCCCACCGCCGGCCTCTGCAGGCAACCTCCAATCTTGCCAAGGGTCTAACGAAGTCAGCCCAGGGTGCCAGACAGTCATCGCAGCCGTATATCGCCATCCATCCGGCAGCCTCTGATGAATGTAGGGCCGGCTGTCCTGAAGCTATTGGCCCAAATTCGCTGACTCAAATCCCACCAGCACCGCCCGTCTCATTATAAGCTGTTTCAGAGAGCGAAGCCACAAAACCGCTCTCCTAGAAGGTCTTCCGGAGCCGAAAACGCTCCCATCGGATCGGCAAATCAGCCCTCTCAACACACCATGGGCCATAGATGGGTAATTGGCCCTAAGGACCCCCAACTGTCAGGACATTACCCCCGTAAAACCGGAGCTCCATCGGGAGTCGCCATCTTGGGCATGTGCGAGGGTTCCATATAGATGTTTCATGTAGATGTTAAATAGGAGGGGAGAGAGGACCGAGCCCTGAGGCACCCCACAAACGAGGGCCTAGGGGTCGACCTCTGTCCTCCTGCCAACACCGACTGTGACCGACCAGAGAGATAGGAGGAGAACAACTGTAACACAGTGCCTCCCACTCCCAACTCCCTTAGTCGTCCTAAAAGGTTACCATGGTCAATGGTATCGAAAGCTGCTGAGAGGTCAAGTAGCACCAAGATAGAGGAATGACCCCCATCTCGGGCTCACCAGAGATCATCCATCAGCGTGACCAAAGCAGTTTCTGTGCTGTAGCCAGGCCTGAAGCCAGACTGAAAAGGTCTAGATAATCTGTTTCATCCAATGACCGCAGAAGCTGAAGTGCCACCACTTTCTCTACAACCTTTCCCACCAAGGGTAGGTTGGAGACTGGACAAAAGTTCTTTAATTCTGCTGGATCCAGGGAAGGCCTCTTGAGGAGGGGCCTTATAACCGCTTCCTTTAATGGTTGCGGGAAGGCACCTTCCCTCAAGGACATGTTAACTAAAGCCTGGAGCCAGCCTCGTGTCAACTCTCTGGCCAAAACCAGCCAGGAGGGGCACGGGTCCAACAAACAAGTGGAGGAACTCATTGCTCCTACAGCCTTGTCCACTTCCTCAGGAGTCACAGGCTCAAATTCATCCCACACAATAGGACTAAGACCTGCCCCCGTCATCTCGGTCGGAATTGCCCAATCAGAGTCCAGGCCCATCCGAATCTGAGCGACTTTATCCGACAGAAACTGCACAAACTCCTCAGCTCTACCCTGCAAGGGCTCCTCCACTCCCTCTACATTAAGGAGGAAGCGAGTCACCCTAAATAGGGCAGCTGGGCACGAATCAGTGGATGCAATAAGTGCGGAAAAATGCGAACATTTTGCCACCCATATCGCCACTAAATAAGTCCTAATAAAGGTTCTTAAGAGTGTTCAGTCAGATTCAGAGTTACTGGTCCTCCAGCGTCACTCTAGACGTCTCTTCTGGCGCTTCATCTCCCGGAGCTCCTCGGTAAACCAGGGAGTTTTCCTGGATCCACCGCCATGGAGAGGTCGCAAAGGCACAATCCGGTCCAGTGCCCCAGATGCCGCTCTATTCCAGACAGCCACCAGGGACTCAGCTGGACTGTGGACAAGGGAGTCAGGTATCTTCCCAAGCTCCTTCTGGAACCCTTCAGGGTCCATTAGGCACCTGGGGCAGAACCATTTAATCAGCTCTGCCTCCCTGTGATGGAGGAGTAGCGCCCTGAAGTCTAACCTCAGCAGGAAATGAACTGACCACGACAAGGGAGAAGCATCTATACTCCTTAATTCCAGATCATATCTCCACTGCCCCAAGAAAAACACCAGGTCAAGTGTGTGTCCCCCCCATGAGTCGGACCCTGAACTACTTGGGTCAGGTCCATGGTTGTCATGGAAGCCATGAATTCCTGAGCCGCATCTGAGGATTCACCAAGTGATGGCAAGTTGAAGTCCTCCAGTACCATAAGCCTCCACCACCAGCCCGGCTACTGCCTCTAGCAGCACAGGCAGGGCTGTCGTAATGCAGCTGGGAGGCAGGTACGTCAACAACAAGCCCAACTGAGCCCCTGACTCTAAGAAGAGAGGAGGAGAGAGGAGTCTCTCAAGAGGAGAGACTCACAACCAACAATCTCAGGGGCAGGGATCCTGCAAGGGCAAAGACTCTTCCAGACAATAGCTGCCACTCCTCCACCCCTTCCCTGAAGTCGCGGCTGATGCAATATCTGGAACCTGTCTGGGCACATCTCTGGGAGGGGCACACCCACCTCCTGGCCTAGCCAGGTCTCAGTTATGCATGCCAGCCCCCTCCTCCAGGATTAAGTCCTGAATGAGGGGGGCCTTATTAACAACAGACCTGGCATTAAACAGCAGCAGCCTGAGGCCAGGGCCCTGAATCCCAAGTCACCAGGTATATGAGGCGAGCCCGGTGAACCAGAACCAGAGGGACCAGAACAAGTAATCACTTTGAGACAGCAAGTCCTAGTTTCCTGAGAGCGGCCTACCCCTCGGCTCTCGCCATATCTACCTCTCCCGGTCATAACCGCAATACTCCGGCTCTCCAACACCCCAGAGATCCGTTCCCCCACCTCAATGGCCCTCTTCTTCCCCGGCAGGCAAGGCACCCCACTCATACCGAGCCGGGGGTCATATCTGAGCCCCCGTCTGCTTCTGTTTGCACACTCAGCAGAGGGGGCTCCATACCTTGCCCCCGGCTCCCTCATTCTCCCCAAATTCAGCCACTCCACTCCATTCCTTCCATCCAATCCATCCCAACACCCTCACACATACACACACGCACACCCTCCCCAAGATAAAATTAATATATTGAGCAAAAAGATATCAGGTGAGTTAAAACAGATCTAAAAATGCTCTGGAGACTCCACCAATGGCTTGAGAGGAGCCACATATTGAGGTATCCCAGCAAACAGTGGGTGCCCTCCAGCCGTTGAACCTTGGCCCCATCCAGTCCTTTCCAAAAGCCGATGGCCACTCCACCATCTTGCCTTGGGGACCCCGTGGATTTCACAGAAACCTCCAGTTTTTCCTTCAGATGTTCCTCCTGGTTAAAGTCCTGCTTTCGTCTCCACCAGTACAGTCTAGGAAGCCACAATTGGCTCTATTTAAAAACATTGCATGTGGAATAAACCTGGTTCTCTCCAAAGAAGGTCTCTGGCCCAGGATGTCTGTTTTGCCAGCGATGTGGAAAGTGGGGATTAAAGTCAATTAAAATCAATTTGGCTGAAAATTTCTCCAAAAAGGACTCACCACTGCAAGAATGCTAATTAACTCAGTAGGTTCCTCTGCATCTACTTTCAGCTTGCTTAGTGATATTTCAGATCCTGAAGTTGCTGGCTCATTTCTCAAGTAAACCACAACTCAGCTTGTCCATAGATTAAGGGTCATCCAGGCTTACGGTTGCTCCAGACGTTAGCTTCTTTCTTCCCTGAGCTGCTCCCCAGCCAGCCATCCAGCCCACCCTAGTGAAGCTGAGGTGATGAACAACCTTGGGTGATAAGAAGGGCTCTAGGACCCAGGGGAATAAGGGCAGGCAAACTCTGAGAGCCAAACTGCAAATTCCTCTCTGTAATTTAGTCGGTTCCACACAGCGCAGTCCAAGTTATTTCCTCTTGGTTGTTGTTGTTGCTTCGATTGCTTCCTTCGTTTGCCTTCCCCTCCCTTCTCTCCAAACGCTTCGTTGGCTTCCTTCACTGGGGTAGAGATGTTAAAACAGTTGTTCCCTTCTGAACCAGTAAGCATAGTCTTCTTACCTCAGGCAGAGCCTTCTTCTTGCTCAGATCCAATTTGAACTGAGCTGTTTTGCCAACTCTTTCTCGTGAGGAAAAGACACCTGGTAGATCCAGTCCTAAAACTTACACAGCTAAGAGGGTCTCCTAAGTAGGTAGAGATGATGACTCGGCTCTTCTCCAACAACCTCGTTCCTAAACAACATCAACCAGCTACCAAAACCTCTCCCACTTTATGGGGCCTATTTGTAGCACGGAACTCTTTCAGAGGCCTCCCTTGTGCGTTTCTGCCCACAGAACAGAGAGAGGTCCATTCACTGAGCTGGTCAAGTAACATTCCAAATGCAAACAATTATTTATCAATTTTATATTTTTATTGGAAGTCAATGAAATGAAAGTACTTACTCTGAATTTCTGGATATTTCATCATTAGGAGTATGGACCAGGACAGAGTGTTTGCCATTGTTTCTGTACCAGCACCAAATAAATCATGTACAAGACCTATAAGGTTTTCATTACAGAAATATCCATCGTTTTTTATATTCATATTCTCCTGAAGTATATAAAGAAAATTCAAGTAAGGAAACACAATCTACTCACATAACCAATATTCCTAAAGTCTATGAAGTCTTCATATATAGTTAATACCTTTCCCCAATGGTTTCAGTTGCCCCAACAACTGAAGTTGCCCCCTAGAAGGGAAAACTCTAATATGAAACAATTATACATACAGAGAAACTATCAATGGTGGGCTGCTGGGGGTTTGCAGGGGTTTGAGAGAACTTCTAGCTAAAATTCTGTACAGTTCAGGACAACCCCCAAATCCCACTCCTGGATGGCCCTGCCCAACCATCCCTAGGGGTACACTGCCTGTTTTGGATGAGGTAAGTGCAGGGTGCACACGGAGGCTCGGGGAGGGTGAAAAATGGGCCTACCAGAAGTTCGGGAATGCCAGAAACGAGCCTGTTCTTTGCAATTCTGTGCAGTTCAGGCCCTTTCTGCCTCCAGAGGGCTTACGGAGCCTGGGGAGGCTGATTTCACCCTCCCAGAGGCTCAAGGAAAGCCTTTGGAGCCTGGGAGAGCAAAAATGCCCCCCCCCACTGTGATGCAGGAGGCTGGCCACGCTCACCCAGCAGCCAGGAAGAGAAGTCCTTGCTAAAATTTTTGAAGCCCACCCTGGAAACCATTGACACAAGCCATTCCTCCAAAAAAGGGTAAATATTTATAGGATTTTAATGGGGGGCAGATTAAAATTTGTGTTTCCTTTTGTATTTCTGAAACAAGGACCTTAACCAAGCTGCAGGTAGTTTCTATGGAGGTAAATTTTTAAGATATGTTTCGACACACACATATAAAATAATTTATTACTTCTCTTTGCCGAAGAAGAAATGATTTGATCAAATTCCTCTGGTCATTTTCATCAAGATCTTGGGAATATTCTTTCAAGATGATCTGTGTGAAATCATGGAGCTCCTTTTGATTCTTTATCATTAATTTAGGAGTGGTCAAAAGGAACCCCAACTTGGGAAACAAATTGTATAGCTGAAAGAATGATAAAGGAAAACTCATATTATGGAAGTTCTCAGGTGGACATCTCAAAGCTGTATATGTTCCCCAAGTCTACAAAACAAAACCCCATGATAATAAGCAAGATCACATGACTGAATGAGCTTTGGATAGTCAATATTGCTAATTCACTAAGCCCCAAATTCTATGGACTAAACCTCCACACAGGTTTTGAAAGAGGGAGTGCTTATTTTCTACTATACTATTGAATGAGTTCCTGTGGTCACATTGTGTTGATTTCCAAACAAGGGATGTGAACCAACATTGCAAGAAATTCAACGCAAGTCTTAGTCAAGGGAGCAGTCTAGTACATGCATAAAGTACTGTATAAAGAAAAGGAAAGATATTTGCAGTGAAGGCTCTTACTTTTCACAAGTCTTTGCAAGGAAGGAAGAGGAAATGATGAGGCATACATCATGAGCTCATGTTAAAAAGCAGTTTCCATACTTGCATGCAACTACATAAGGGTAGGATTTGAATCCCGATATCATCATCTTCATGTTGTTTTTGGATTCATCTTGTTACAGGTGTCCAGGAGAAGCAACATGCTTTGCTTCTCAATAAAGCTTGAGGATCAATCAATCAGAATAGAGCTAGAAGAGATTTTGGAGGTCTTCTAGTCCAACTCCCTGCTCAAGCAAGAGACCTTATATCATTTCATCTAAGGCTATCATCTTAAAAACCTCCAGTGATGAAACACCTACAACTTCTGAAGGCAAGCTATTCCACTGTTAGAAAGTTTCCTCTTAATTCCAGATTGTTTCTCTCCTTGATTAGTTTCCACCCATTGTTTCTTGTCTTGCCTTCTGGTGCTTTGGAAAATAAGTTGACCTCCTTCTCTTTGTGGCAGCTGCTCAAATACTGGAATACTGCTATCATGTCACCCCCATTACATTTTTTCTCTAAACTAGCCATACCCAATTCTTGCAACCGTTCTTCATATGTTTTTGTCTCCAGGCCCTTAATCATCTTAGTTGCTCTTTGCACTTTTCCCAAAGTCTCAACATTTTTTTCATAATGTGTCCAAAACTAAATGCAGTATTTCAGGTATCGTCTTACTAAGGTTTTATAAAGTGGTACTAATACTTCACATGATTTTGATTCTATCCCTCTGTTTATGCAACTAAGAATTGTATTCACTTTTTTGGCTGCTGGCATATACTGCTGGCTCATATTTAAATGATCATCCACTAGGACTCCAAGGTCCCTCTCATAGTTACTGTTTTTGAGCCAGGTTTTGTCTAATCTGTACTTATACCTTTGGTTTTTCCTGTCTAAATGTAAAACCTTGCTTTTCTCCGCATTAAATTTCATGTTGTTGGATAGGGCCCATTGTTCAAGTCTATCAAGATCTTTTTGGATCCTTAACTTGTCTTCATGGCTGTTGGCTATTCCTGCCAGCTTAGTGTCATCTGCAAATTTGATTAGTTCCCTTTCTATTCCCTCATCTAAGTCATTGTGCTGTCTGTTTTTCGTGACTTTTTTTTTCAAATAAAAAAACTTAGATTACCAATATAGCAGGACTTCCTGAAAGCCGAATATTTTCACTGTTTATCTTCACTAGTTTTATAAATTTGGTATCTTCATATTCATAGCGTTCCCCAAATAGAATAGAAACTATGATGTTGGAAACAGCAGCAGTCAGAATTGTTGTGACGTCAAAGGGTTTTCCTTGGCAAAACAATAGATAAAAAAGAATTGTGAATCAAACCAGGATTAAATCTGCTTTTTCCTGCATTTATACTCAAAATCGGCTTACATAAAGGGAGTATTTATCATAGAAGGCCATAGCTAGAGCTGATGACGTTGGAAGTATTTTGATTAAAAAATATGCAAAATTATTTAAAGGGTAATTTATTGTCCCAGAGGAAAAATTGCAGTTTCTGACCATACATAAATTATTATTTCATTGAATTACTTGAGGATAAAATACTTGGCAAAATTATTGTGATGCTTCCTCATTAAATGATTGCCCTTTTAAAGATCAAATAGCTACTGAGCTTCATAATATGAAGGAAGGAAAAGTAGGTATATTATGTAGGAGGAAATTATAATAGATTTCAATGAAGATACTTAGGATTGTATGTAACCAATAATTCACAAAAGGAAGGACAGAATGATTAAAATAAAACTGCAGCCACTTCCCACTCTCAAATCTGAGAACAGAACAGCCAAAATACCATTCACTCAGAATGTTAGAAGAAAAAGACTAAAATTTAAAACCTTGAAGGTAGATACCTATATAGACGCTTAATAAATTAGATATTGTATTTTTCTCAAGCCTTTCTTTATTGCAACACTGAGTTTGTAGATATGTAAGCATGCTCCATAAGTGGAAACACATTTGGCAGTTAGACAAAAAACTTAGTTTTCTAAGTGTTATATTAAGGGTTTATTATGAGTATGAGTATATTATAGGGAAGTCTGGGGGGAGGGGAGGGTTAGGGAGGGTTAGGGAGGTTGGGAAGTCTGGGGGGGAGGTGGGGGGGGAAAAAGGGGTGAAAATGTAATTGTAAAACTTTTGCAATAAAAAAAAAACTTAGTTTTCTAGATTATTTTTATATCACATACCCCTCTTATTTCTTTTTCCTCAAGACAATTTTATCCATGTCATTTCTGGGTTGCAAAAATGCAAATGATGAGAACTTTGTATATCCTTCTGCTATCCCATAATTATCCAGATGTTTGCAACCCAGATATTGTGTGCTAACCGCATTTGACATTGTAGGGCTTTAACAATTAATATTTTGGGAAATACGAGATTCCTTCTATATTAGTTACTTGTGAAGTGTGCTGCTGAGTAGGTGCACTACCTGCAGCTTGATCTTATGACTATGCTAAAAATAAGAGGGGATTCCATACTGACAATTCAAAGATAATACTTCTGTTGGAGAACATGGGTAAAATATGTTTTCTCTACATCCCTTAATAACTTTAGATTATATCTTTCTGTTCTTTAAGAAACTGCCATTTGATTATCCTTCACCCAAAGTGGAGAGAATTAACTCCAATTTACAAGACATTTTCCTGCTCCGAGGAAAGACTTGCAACCCGCTGTAAATAGTCTCTCTAGAGAAATCTGTACAGAAGAGTAAGTTTAGAAGTGTTATTTATCAGAGACTGTTTCATTATACTGAATTCAGGTCCTCTGGAACCATTTTGCCATCCATAAGTCATATTTCTGTAAAAATACCGTATTTTCCGGCGTATAAGACTGGGCGTATAAGACGACCCCCAACTTTTCCTGTTAAAATATAGCGTTTGGGCTATACTCGTCATATAAGACTACCCCTCTTCCAATGCACACCAAATAAAAATTAAAAAACATCAACTGGCTCACCTACAATGTAAAAGCAGCTGTGCTAGACCCAAAATGGCCCTTGCAACAAGCAGGAACCTCACACAGCCACAAAAAGCCCCCCCAAAAAACTTTCACACTCTAAACACACACAACACAACACAACTGGCTCACCCACAATGTAAAAGCAGCTGTGCTAGTCCCAAAATGGCCCCTGCAACAAGCAGGAACCTCACACAGCCACAAAAAGCCCCCCAAAAAACTTTCACACTCTACACACACACAACACAACTGGCTCACCCACAATGTAAAAGCAGCTGTGCTAGACCCAAAATGGCCCCTGCAACAAGCAGGAACCTCACACAGCCACAAAAACCCCCCCAAAAAACTTTCACACTCTAAACACACACAACACAACACAACTGGCTCACCCACAATGTAAAAGCAGCTGTGCTAGTCCCAAAATGGCGCCTGCAACAAGCAGGAACCTCACACAGCCACAAAAAGCCCCCCAAAAAAATTCATACTCTACACACACACAACACAACTGGCTCACCCACAATGTAAAAGCAGCTGTGCTAGACCCAAAATGGCCCCTGCAACAAGCAGGAACCTCACACAGCCAGAAAAAGCCCCCCCAAAAAACTTTCACACTCTACACACACACAACACAACTGGCTCACCCACAATGTAAAAGCAGCTGTGCTAGTCCCAAAATGGCCCCTGCAACAAGCAGGAACCTCACACAGCCACAAAAAGCCCCCCAAAAAACTTTCACACTCTACACACACACAACACAACTGGCTCACCCACAATGTAAAAGCAACTGTGCTAGTCCCAAAATGGCCCCTGCAACAAGCAGGAACCTCACACAGCCACAAAAAGCCCCCCCCCCAAAAAAACTTTCACACTCTAAACACACACAACACAACACAACTGGCTCACCCACAATGTAAAAGCAGCTGTGCTAGTCCCAAAATGGCCCCTGCAACAAGCAGGAACCTCACACAGCCACAAAAAGCCCCCCAAAAAACTTTCACACTCTACACACACACAACACAACACAACTGGCTCACCCACAATGTAAAAGCAGCTGTGCTAGACCCAAAATGGCCCCTGCAACAAGCAGGAACCTCACACAGCCACAAAAAGCCCCCCCCAAAAAACTTTCACACTCTACACACACACAACACAACTGGCTCACCCACAATGTAAAAGCAGCTGTGCTAGACCCAAAATGGCCCCTGCAACAAGCAGGAACCTCACACAGCCACAAAAAGCCCCCCCAAAAAACTTTCACACTCTAAACACACACAACACAACACAACTGGCTCACCCACAATGTAAAAGCAGCTGTGCTAGACCCAAAATGGCCCCTGCAACAAGCAGGAACCTCACACAGCCACAAAAAGCCCCCCAAAAAACTTTCACACTCTACACACACACAAAACAACTGGCTCACCCACAATGTAAAAGCAGCTGTGCTAGACCGAAAATGGCCCCTGCAACAAGCAGGAACCTCACACAGCCACAAAAGCCCCCCCCCCCAAAAAAACTTTCACACTCTAAACACACACAACACAACACAACTGGCTCACCCACAATGTAAAAGCAGCTGTGCTAGTCCCAAAATGGCCCCTGCAACAAGCAGGAACCTCACACAGCCACAAAAAGCCCCCCCAAAAACTTTCACACTCTACACACACACAACACAACTGGCTCACCCACAATGTAAAAGCAGCTGTGCTAGACCCAAAATGGCCCCTGCAACAAGCAGAAACCTCACACAGCCACAAAAAGCCCCCCCAAAAAACTTTCACACTCTAAACACACACAACACAACACAACTGGCTCACCCACAATGTAAAAGCAGCTGTGCTAGTCCCAAAATGGCCCCTGCAACAAGCAGACACCTCACACAGCCACAAAAAGCCCCCCAAAAAACTTTCACACTCTACACACACACAAAACAACTGGCTCACCCACAATGTAAAAGCAGCTGTGCTAGTCCCAAAATGGCCCCTGCAACAAGCAGGAACCTCACACAGCCACAAAAAGCCCCCCAAAAAACTTTCACACTCTACACACACACAACACAACTGGCTCACCCACAATGTAAAAGCAGCTGTGCTAGTCCCAAAATGGCCCCTGCAACAAGCAGGAACCTCACACAGCCACAAAAAGCCCCCCAAAAAACTTTCACACTCTACACACACACAACACAACTGGCTCACCCACAATGTAAAAGAAGCTGTGCTAGACCCAATATGGCCCCTGCATCAAGCAGGAACCTCACACAGCCACAAAAAGCCCCCCCCCAAAAAAAACTTTCACACTCTAAACACACACAACACAACACAACTGGCTCACCCACAATGTAAAAGCAGCTGTGCTAGACCCAAAATGGCCCCTGCAACAAGCAGGAACCTCACACAGCCACAAAAAGCCCTCCAAAAAACTTTCACACTCTACACACACACAACACAACTGGCTCACCCACAATGTAAAAGCAGCTGTGCTAGACCCAAAATGGCCCCTGCATCAAGCAGGAACCTCACACAGCCACAAAAAGCCCCCCCCAAAAAAGAACTTTCACACTCTAAACACACACAACACAACACAACTGGCTCACCCACAATGTAAAAGCAGCTGTGCTAGACCCAAAATGGCCCCTGCAACAAGCAGGAACCTCACACAGCCACAAAAAGCCCCCCAAAAAACTTTCACACTCTACACACACACAACACAACACAACTGGCTCACCCACAATGTAAAAGCAGCTGTGCTAGACCCAAAATGGCCCCTGCAACAAGCAGGAACCTCACACAGCCACAAAAAGCCCTCCAAAAAACTTTCACACTCTACACACACACAACACAACTGGCTCACCCACAATGTAAAAGCAGCTGTGCTAGACCCAATATGGCCCCTGCATCAAGCAGGAACCTCACACAGCCACAAAAAGCCCCCCCCAAAAAAGAACTTTCACACTCTAAACACACACAACACAACACAACTGGCTCACCCACAATGTAAAAGCAGCTGTGCTAGACCCAAAATGGCCCCTGCAACAAGCAGGAACCTCACACAGCCACAAAAAGCCCCCAAAAAAACTTTCACACTCTACACACACACAACACAACACAACTGGCTCACCCACAATGTAAAAGAAGCTGTGCTAGTCCCAAAATGGCCCCTGCAACAAGCAGGAACCTCAGACAGCCACAAAAAGCCACCCAAAAAACTTTCACACTCTACACACACACAACACAACTGGCTCACCCACAATGTAAAAGCAGCTGTGCTAGACCCAAAATGGCCCCTGCAACAAGCAGGAACCTCACACAGCCACAAAAAGCCCCCCCAAAAACTTTCACACTCTACACACACACAACACAACACAACTGGCTCACCCGCAATGTAAAAGCAACTGTGCTAGTCCCAAAATGGCCCCTGCAATAGCAGGAACCTCACACAGCCACAAAAAGCCCCCCAAAAAAACTTTCACACTCTAAACACACACAACACAACACAACTAGCTCACCCACAATGTAAAAGCAGCTGTGCTAGACCCAAAATGGCCCCTGCAACAAGCAGGAACCTCACACAGCCACAAAACCCCCCCCAAAAAACTTTCACACTCTAAACACACACAACACAACACAACTGGCTCACCCACAATGTAAAAGCAGCTGTGCTAGTCCCAAAATGGCCCCTGCAACAAGCAGGAACCTCACACAGCCACAAAAAGCCCCCCAAAAAACTTTCACACTCTACACACACACAACACAACACAACTGGCTCACCCACAATGTAAAAGCAGCTGTGCTAGACCCAAAATGGCCCCTGCAACAAGCAGGAACCTCACACAGCCACAAAAAGCCCCCCCCCAAAAAACTTTCACACTCTACACACACACAACACAATACAACTGGCTCACCCACAATGTAAAAGCAGCTGTGCTAGACCCAAAATGGCCCCTGCAACAAGCAGGAACCTCACACAGCCACAAAAAGCCCCCCCCCAAAAAAACTTTCACACTCTAAACACACACAACACAACACAACTGGCTCACCCACAATGTAAAAGCAGCTGTGCTAGACCCAAAATGGCCCCTGCAACAAGCAGGAACCTCACACAGCCACAAAAAGCCCCCCAAAAAAACTTTCACACTCTAAACACACACAACACAATACAACTGGCTCACCCACAATGTAAAAGCAGCTGTGCTAGACCCAAAATGGCCCCTGCAACAAGCAGGAACCTCACACAGCCACAAAAAGCCCCCCAAAAAAACTTTCACACTCTACACACACACAACACAACTGGCTCACCCACAATGTAAAAGCAGCTGTGCTAGACCCAAAATGGCCCCTGCAACAAGCAGGAACCTCACACAGCCACAAAAAGCCCCCCAAAAAACTTTCACACTCTACACACACACAAAACAACTGGCTCACCCACAATGTAAAAGCAGCTGTGCTAGACCCAAAATGGCCCCTGCAACAAGCAGAAACCTCACACAGCCACAAAAAGCCCCCCCAAAAAACTTTCACACTCTAAACACACACAACACAACACAACTGGCTCACCCACAATGTAAAAGCAGCTGTGCTAGTCCCAAAATGGCCCCTGCAACAAGCAGACACCTCACACAGCCACAAAAAGCCCCCCAAAAAACTTTCACACTCTACACACACACAAAACAACTGGCTCACCCACAATGTAAAAGCAGCTGTGCTAGTCCCAAAATGGCCCCTGCAACAAGCAGGAACCTCACACAGCCACAAAAAGCCCCCCAAAAAACTTTCACACTCTACACACACACAACACAACACAACTGGCTCACCCACAATGTAAAAGCAGCTGTGCTAGACCCAAAATGGCCCCTGCAACAAGCAGGAACCTCACACAGCCACAAAAAGCCCCCCCCCCAAAACTTTCACACTCTACACACACACAACACAACTGGCTCACCCACAATGTAAAAGCAGCTGTGCTAGACCCAAAATGGCCCCTGCAAGAAGCAGGAACCTCACACAGCCACAAAAAGCCCCCCCCAAAAAAACTTTCACACTCTAAACACACACAACACAACACAACTGGCTCACCCACAATGTAAAAGCAGCTGTGCTAGTCCCAAAATGGCCCCTGCAACAAGCAGGAACCTCACACAGCCACAAAAAGCCCCCCCAAAAACTTTCACACTCTACACACACACAACACAACTGGCTCACCCACAATGTAAAAGCAGCTGTGCTAGACCCAAAATGGCCCCTGCAACAAGCAGAAACCTCACACAGCCACAAAAAGCCCCCCCAAAAAACTTTCACACTCTAAACACACACAACACAACACAACTGGCTCACCCACAATGTAAAAGCAGCTGTGCTAGTCCCAAAATGGCCCCTGCAACAAGCAGACACCTCACACAGCCACAAAAAGCCCCCCAAAAAACTTTCACACTCTACACACACACAAAACAACTGGCTCACCCACAATGTAAAAGCAGCTGTGCTAGTCCCAAAATGGCCCCTGCAACAAGCAGGAACCTCACACAGCCACAAAAAGCCCCCCAAAAAACTTTCACACTCTACACACACACAACACAACTGGCTCACCCACAATGTAAAAGCAGCTGTGCTAGACCCAATATGGCCCCTGCATCAAGCAGGAACCTCACACAGCCACAAAAAGCCCCCCCCCAAAAAAAACTTTCACACTCTAAACACACACAACACAACACAACTGGCTCACCCACAATGTAAAAGCAGCTGTGCTAGACCCAAAATGGCCCCTGCAACAAGCAGGAACCTCACACAGCCACAAAAAGCCCTCCAAAAAACTTTCACACTCTACACACACACAACACAATACAACTGGCTCACCCACAATGTAAAAGCAGCTGTGCTAGACCCAAAATGGCCCCTGCAACAAGCAGGAACCTCACACAGCCACAAAAAGCCCCCCCCCAAAAAAACTTTCACACTCTAAACACACACAACACAACACAACTGGCTCACCCACAATGTAAAAGCAGCTGTGCTAGACCCAAAATGGCCCCTGCAACAAGCAGGAACCTCACACAGCCACAAAAAGCCCCCCAAAAAAACTTTCACACTCTAAACACACACAACACAATACAACTGGCTCACCCACAATGTAAAAGCAGCTGTGCTAGACCCAAAATGGCCCCTGCAACAAGCAGGAACCTCACACAGCCACAAAAAGCCCCCCAAAAAAACTTTCACACTCTACACACACACAACACAACTGGCTCACCCACAATGTAAAAGCAGCTGTGCTAGACCCAAAATGGCCCCTGCAACAAGCAGGAACCTCACACAGCCACAAAAAGCCCTCCAAAAAACTTTCACACTCTACACACACACAACACAACTGGCTCACCCACAATGTAAAAGCAGCTGTGCTAGTCCCAAAATGGCCCCTGCAACAAGCAGGAACCTCACACAGCCACAAAAAGCCCCCCAAAAAACTTTCACACTCTACACACACACAACACAACTGGCTCACCCACAATGTAAAAGAAGCTGTGCTAGACCCAATATGGCCCCTGCATCAAGCAGGAACCTCACACAGCCACAAAAAGCCCCCCCCCCCAAAAAAACTTTCACACTCTAAACACACACAACACAACACAACTGGCTCACCCACAATGTAAAAGCAGCTGTGCTAGACCCAAAATGGCCCCTGCAACAAGCAGGAACCTCACACAGCCACAAAAAGCCCCCCAAAAAACTTTCACACTCTACACACACACAACACAACACAACTGGCTCACCCACAATGTAAAAGAAGCTGTGCTAGTCCCAAAATGGCCCCTGCAACAAGCAGGAACCTCAGACAGCCACAAAAAGCCCCCCAAAAAACTTTCACACTCTACACACACACAACACAACTGGCTCACCCACAATGTAAAAGCAGCTGTGCTAGACCCAAAATGGCCCCTGCAACAAGCAGGAACCTCACACAGCCACAAAAAGCCCCCCCAAAAAACTTTCACACTCTACACACACACAACACAACTGGCTCACCCACAATGTAAAAGCAGCTGTGCTAGACCCAAAATGGCCCCTGCAACAAGCAGGAACCTCACACAGCCACAAAAAGCCCCCCAAAAAACTTTCACACTCTACACACACACAAAACAACTGGCTCACCCACAATGTAAAAGCAGCTGTGCTAGTCCCAAAATGGCCCCTGCAACAAGCAGGAACCTCACACAGCCACAAAAAGCCCCCCAAAAAACTTTCACACTCTACACACACACAAAACAACTGGCTCACCCACAATGTAAAAGCAGCTGTGCTAGTCCCAAAATGGCCCCTGCAACAAGCAGGAACCTCACACAGCCACAAAAAGCCCCCCAAAAAACTTTCACACTCTTCACACACACAACACAACTGGCTCACCCACAATGTAAAAGCAGCTGTGCTAGACCCAAAATGGCCCCTGCAACAAGCAGGAACCTCACACAGCCACAAAAAGCCCCCCCCAAAACTTTCACACTCTACACACACACAACACAACTGGCTCACCCACAATGTAAAAGCAGCTGTGCTAGACCCAAAATGGCCCCTGCAACAAGCAGGAACCTCACACAGCCACAAAAAGCCCCCCCAAAAAACTTTCACACTCTAAACACACACAACACAACACAACTGGCTCACCCACAATGTAAAAGCAGCTGTGCTAGACCCAAAATGGCCCCTGCAACAAGCAGGAACCTCACACAGCCACAAAAAGCCCCCCAAAAAACTTTCACACTCTACACACACACAAAACAACTGGCTCACCCACAATGTAAAAGCAGCTGTGCTAGACCCAAAATGGCCCCTGCAACAAGCAGGAACCTCACACAGCCACAAAAGCCCCCCCCCAAAAAAAACTTTCACACTCTAAACACACACAACACAACACAACTGGCTCACCCACAATTTAAAAGCAGCTGTGCTAGTCCCAAAATGGCCCCTGCAACAAGCAGGAACCTCACACAGCCACAAAAAGCCCCCCAAAAAACTTTCACACTCTACACACACACAACACAACTGGCTCACCCACAATGTAAAAGCAGCTGTGCTAGACCCAAAATGGCCCCTGCAACAAGCAGGAACCTCACACAGCCACAAAAAGCCCCCCCCCAAAAAAACTTTCACACTCTAAACACACACAACACAACACAACTGGCTCACCCACAATGTAAAAGCAGCTGTGCTAGACCCAAAATGGCCCCTGCAACAAGCAGGAACCTCACACAGCCACAAAAAGCCCCCCAAAAAAACTTTCACACTCTAAACACACACAACACAATACAACTGGCTCACCCACAATGTAAAAGCAGCTGTGCTAGACCCAAAATGGCCCCTGCAACAAGCAGGAACCTCACACAGCCACAAAAAGCCCCCCCAAAAAACTTTCACACTCTACACACACACAACACAACTGGCTCACCCACAATGTAAAAGCAGCTGTGCTAGACCCAAAATGGCCCCTGCAACAAGCAGGAACCTCACACAGCCACAAAAAGCCCCCCAAAAAACTTTCACACTCTACACACACACAAAACAACTGGCTCACCCACAATGTAAAAGCAGCTGTGCTAGTCCCAAAATGGCCCCTGCAACAAGCAGGAACCTCACACAGCCACAAAAAGCCCCCCAAAAAACTTTCACACTCTACACACACACAACACAACTGGCTCACCCACAATGTAAAAGCAGCTGTGCTAGTCCCAAAATGGCCCCTGCAACAAGCAGGAACCTCACACAGCCACAAAAAGCCCTGTCAGATGTAAATGCCTTATTCTCTAATGTGTAAATAATGTATATATGGAACACCAGGGGTTAACTTATTCTTTGGACTTTAATGTATTCATAATTTACCACTCCCATTCCTGGCTCCACCCCTTGTATATATAAGGAGCCACCCTCACCATTCTTTTTGCTTCTATCTTGAATATTCAGCGAATATAGAATGCCTACTATGATTAAAGAGAAATATATTTAAATCTCTAACTCCTATTATCTTTATTGAGTCTGATCCTGAAAATATTGCAACAAGCTGGTAGCAGAGGATGGTTAATTGACTCAATAAATAATTAAAGATGTCCAAGAAAGATAGGCCTAACACCAGGGCCTACAGCAAAGAAATAGAAACTGATCAAGAGATGATCAACGAATCCACTAATGCGATTTCGAGAGAATCCGAAGAATACACCACTGAAGAAGAAGAACTGATGAGTGAAAATAATGACCAGGAAGAAATCGAAATAGAAAATAACGAACTCAGGTCAGAGATATTAAAGATACTAAAAAGCCAAAAGAATGATGAAAGTCTCATCGCGGACCTCCAGGAGATGCTGAGGAACAGCGGAGCAGCGAGAGAGAAAAACGTCATTAAAGAAAAACCCAAAGATCAAAAAACTGTAAGTGAAATGACTACTGAGAAAATAGTTGTAAAAAAGAAAAGATGTGATCCCGCGCGAAATTTTGAATGGCAGCCATCTTGGTTTCAACGAACTTCAAAAGAGAGTGAAGCAGAGCCAATCAAAACGCTCAGTTCAAAATTTCTGGCGCGAAAAACACTATCAGACGAAGAAAGTGAAAAAGAAGTCTCAAACTCTTCAGATGATCCAAAATCAGAAAGTGAAGACGATTTAACAAAATCTCAAGTAAAGTCAGCAATGAAAACGCTTTTTGCTGCTTTTGGGCCGAGATTGAAAATTACCAAGACATCTACGAAGAAGCAAGAAATCAAACCGACAACTCAAGACCTGCACGCTCCCATCCTGACTTCGAAAGCGACGACACCCGAGCCCAGAGAGCCATGCCGATTCCGCCCTACACCGCAGACAGGATCGAGTGCCAACGCACACAAAAGAAAGAAAAGAACCGTCGCCACCACCAGAACCCCAAAAACCGAGCCAGAGACCGACTCATCTGAGGAGGAGCGGATCGAGAGAGCTGAAAGGGAGAGAACCTTCCACAACGACGCCAAAGAAGAAATGAGCAACGCGCATGTGCAAAACTACGTAAACAGCCCCGAAAGACTTGAACTGGCCAGAGAACCGCGCAGACTCGTTACAAGCATCCCAATGCCGTTCTGTAATTTCCTGCACTTGAGAGATCACGGACTGCCTCAGGTTGTAAGTAGTGGACAAAATAATGTGGGTAACTTACCCAGTGACTTCCCAAAACTTAGAGTTGATGGTATTAATTTACAAGAGTGGTATCAACAGCTTCAGGTTATTTTTATGAAAGAGAATTTACTATTCTTTATAACTAGCCCTCCAAGAAGACCTTGGACTTTAAAAATAGATTGTTTACATCATAGAGCATTTTTCATAATAATATCTAGCGTGTCTCCTGCAATGTATCATAGCATCAAACCAAACCTAACTGTATCAGAAATAATTCAATGCATGTTTAATCTATTTCACAGTGATAGCGTAGCTACAACCACAAGAATGTCTAAGGATTTCTTTTCCTCTAGAGTAAAACCAGGGGTTTCTATAAGTGAGCATTTGATAAATCTAAACAAAATAAGAGCTGAGCTGCAATTGAGGGGGGAAGTGATTTCAGATCAAACAATGAAAAGTGTTATTATCAACTCACTTGATCCATCATGGGATAGTTTTATGTCACACTTAGATACCATTAATTTGGGATATTTATCCATAGAAAGTCTATCTAACAAATTGATAGCAGAAGACAATTCAAGAAAAAATCGATCCAGTAACCAAACAGAACACAAATCTTTTAGGAAAGTAGTCTTTCAAGATAAATACAATGAGGCCTTTAGATGCTACAATTGTGGATCCAGGGAACACAGTAGAAGAGACTGCCCCAAAGTCTCAAGGGAGAGACATAGGCCAGAATATAGGAGCAAATATAATTACAGACAATCTTCCACAGATAGACACAAATATAGAAGTCCACCAAATTACAAAGAAGGTAGAGGGGGTAGAGAAAATTCAAAAGAGAGAAAATCTGGGTCACTAAATGGGCTAAATAAACAAGACAGCACCAGAACACAGCAGGATGAGAACAACAATTGGCTTATTGATTCTGGTGCAACAAATCACACCACTAACAACAAAAGTATATTATCTTCATTTATAGAAGATAAGTTTGTGATAAAGGTAGCTAATCAAGAAAAGGTTCAAGTACTAGGCAGAGGAAATGTGACCTTGCCTGGTCTAGGGAAAATAGAGGGGGTATTATTAATCCCAGAAATACCTCACAACATACTAAGTGCTATAAAACTAAGCAGAGAATCTGACATCAATATAGTTTTCTCAAAGGGGAAAGCAACTATAGAAAAGAACAAAACAAATGTAGGCACTGTGATGATAAAAGGAGGTCTACCCTATCTGATAACTAAAGAAAGATGGTTACATAACATTGATTCAAATATGGAAGACTGTATTGAAGCAGATGATGAAAATGTCAATAACAGTGACAATGATGAGTGTAGAATAACTCATAATCACAAAAATACACACAATGAGAAGAAACCAAAAATAGGTAAACCAATTCATGATGAGTGTGCTCACATCTTACATAGGAAGTTAGGACATGCAAGCTTTCCTGTAGTACAAAAAATGACTGAACACGCAGAAGGTGTCAAAATAAAAAATTGTGAAAATTATTTGGAATGCTCAGTATGTAAATCCACCAAACTAAAAACCAGTCCCAGACCAAAAAAATCTAACAGATCAACTAACAATATTTTTGATTTAGTACATATGGACTTAGTTGGTCCATTAAGTCCATCAATTACCTATAGAAAACGTTACTTCCTAACAATAGTGGATGACTACAGTCGCTATGGTTTTGTTTACACATTAAAGCACAAGGATGAAACCTTTCAGAAATTTAAGGAATTCTACAAACGCATAGAAACACAACATAATATCAGAATAAAACAAATTATGACAGATAGGGGATGTGAATTCATGTCTAAAGAATTCTCCCAATGGTTAAAGGATAGAGGAATGCTACATTTCACGTCCAATCCATTTTCTGCATTTCAAAATGGAATTGCAGAGAGAAAAAATTCCACACTACAAACCATGATTAGATGCACATTAGAGGATGCTGGTTTAGGCAAACAATTTTGGTCAGAGGCCTTACATTATTCAAATTACACTCAAAATAGAACCTGGTCCAGTATTGTGAATAAGACACCATATGAGGTGATGTACAATAGAAAACCCAAATTATCACACATGCACATATTTGGAGTCACTGCAGACGTACACATACCTAAACAATTGAGGAGAAAGGGAGAAAACGTATCCAGGAGATTAAGATTCATGGGATACGAAACTGGAACCAAAGGGTACAGATTTATTGATAATAATAACAAATTTATAGTATCCAGAACAGCTGTGTTCCATGAGCAGGCCAATTGGTCTAAATTGCACCTTAATGAAATATTTCCTAATAAATGCAAAGATACGATATCTTGCGAGGAAGGAACAACAGAAAATCAAAATATTAACAAAAGTAAGAACAAAACCAAAACTTGGACAAATAGTCAGCATAAAATAAAAACAGACACATTAACAAAAAAGGAAGCTAGATATTTACATGACAACCATAGCAAGCCTGAAAGAACTATTAGAAACAATAGAAACCAAATACCAAATAAATACAAAGATTACATAATGCATATGGATGGAGAACAAATAACACCTAATACATATGAGGAAGTATTGAAACTTCCCCGTGAAGAAAGAGAAAAATGGGAACTAGCTATGGAAAAAGAGATGGAAAGTTTACAAGGATTAAATGTATTCACACCTGCGATCGCACCTAAGGATAAAACAATTATAGGTACCAGGTGGATTTATAAAATTAAGAACTTAGAAGGAGGCAATACCTTATACAAGGCTAGACTAGTTGCACAAGGTTATGCACAAAAATATCCAGAAGACTACACTGACACATATTCACCCACAGTGAGAACAGAGAGTGTCAAAACAGCTCTTGTAGTAGCATCTGCACTCAATCTGGACGTATTTCAATATGACATACAGACTGCGTACTTACACGCAAAATTAGATAAGGAAATATATGTAAGAGCACCACACAGTCAATACACTAATAAGAACGAAATTTGGTTATTAAATAAGAGTCTGTACGGATTAAAGCAATCTGGCAAAAGATGGTACGATTGCTTGGTAAAAGTACTTAAGACCATGGATTTCAACGCCACCACTGCTGATAACTGTTTCTTTGTAAAAAGGAGTAATGATCACATTGAATTTGTATTAATTTATGTGGATGATATTTTGTATATTGGAAAGCATAAAGAGAGCAGGGAAATCTTTGTAAATAAGTTAAACGAACACTTCTCGTTGAAATCTCTAGGTAAAGTGAATAAATACCTTGGTGTACAAATTAACAAAACAAAAAGGGGATTCAAACTTACACAGAAAGATAAAATCATTGAACTCCTAAACAAATGTAACTTAAATAATGCCAAAACCTGTGACACCCCTATGCAAACTGATTTTCTTAGAAACACTGATGAATCTTCCCCTGAGTTTAAAGACAACACATTTTACAGATCAGTTATAGGTTCACTCCTTTACATATCTAATTGGACTAGGCCAGATATTGCATTACCTCTCAATTTATTGTCAAGATATGTTAGCAAACCAACCTTGTATCATTGGGAAGCTGTCAAAAGAATTTTAAGATATCTGAAAAGTACATTAGATTTTTGTTTAATATTGGAACCCAATAATGACAAAGAACCAAAAATTACTTGTTATGCTGATGCAGATTGGGCTGGTGATACATCATGCAGAAAGAGTACCTCTGGTTATGTTTTTCTATTGAATGATTGTCCAGTTTACTGGTATACTGGTAAACAAGAACTGGTAGCCACTTCTACCACAGAAGCGGAATATGTTTGTTTGTCCAAGGCTGCAAATAACCTTGTATGGTTCAATGATTTGATCACTGATGTTTGGAAGAAACCTACTTTACCATTTATTATGCATGAAGACAATAAAGCGGCCATTGAAATATCCAGATCCGATGCAATTGGACAAAGGTCCAGACATATTGATATAAAGTTTAAACACGTGAGACAACTGTCTCAAGACGGATTCATCAAAGCAATACATTGTGATACTTCTGAACAATTAGCTGACATATTAACAAAGCCCTTACCTTCTAAACAACACAAATATTTGACCTCTAAATTATATGTATTATATTGTCCCGAATCTGAATGTAATTGGTGTTGTATAACGAACCGGCATTTAGAGGGGGATTTGTCAGATGTAAATGCCTTATTCTCTAATGTGTAAATAATGTATATATGGAACACCAGGGGTTAACTTATTCTTTGGACTTTAATGTATTCATAATTTACCACTCCCATTCCTGGCTCCACCCCTTGTATATATAAGGAGCCACCCTCACCATTCTTTTTGCTTCTATCTTGAATATTCAGCGAATATAGAATGCCTACTATGATTAAAGAGAAATATATTTAAATCTCTAACTCCTATTATCTTTATTGAGTCTGATCCTGAAAATATTGCAACAAGCCCCCCCCCAAAAAAAACTTTCACACTCTAAACACACACAACACAACACAACTGGCTCACCCACAATGTAAAAGCAGCTGTGCTAGTCCCAAAATGGCCCCTGCAACAAGCAGGAACCTCACACAGCCACAAAAAGCCCCCCAAAAAACTTTCACACTCTACACACACACAACACAACACAACTGGCTCACCCACAATGTAAAAGAAGCTGTGCTAGACCCAAAATGGCCCCTGCAACAAGCAGGAACCTCACACAGCCACAAAAAGCCCCCCAAAAAACTTTCACACTCTACACACACACAACACAACTGGCTCACCCACAATGTAAAAGCAGCTGTGCTAGACCCAAAATGGCCCCTGCAACAAGCAGGAACCTCACACAGCCACAAAAAGCCCCCCCCCAAAAAAACTTTCACACTCTAAACACACACAACACAACACAACTGGCTCACCCACAATGTAAAAGCAGCTGTGCTAGACCCAAAATGGCCCCTGCAACAAGCAGGAACCTCACACAGCCACAAAAAGCCCCCCAAAAAACTTTCACACTCTACACACACACAACACAACACAACTGGCTCACCCACAATGTAAAAGAAGCTGTGCTAGTCCCAAAATGGCCCCTGCAACAAGCAGGAACCTCACACAGCCACAAAAAGCCCCCCAAAAAACTTTCACACTCTACACACACACAACACAACTGGCTCACCCACAATGTAAAAGCAGCTGTGCTAGACCCAAAATGGCCCCTGCAACAAGCAGGAACCTCACACAGCCACAAAAAGCCCCCCCAAAAACTTTCACACTCTACACACACACAACACAATACAACTGGCTCACCCACAATGTAAAAGCAGCTGTGCTAGACCCAAAATGGCCCCTGCAACAAGCAGGAACCTCACACAGCCACAAAAAGCCCCCCCCAAAAAAACTTTCACACTCTAAACACACACAACACAACACAACTGGCTCACCCACAATGTAAAAGCAGCTGTGCTAGACCCAAAATGGCCCCTGCAACAAGCAGGAACCTCACACAGCCACAAAAAGCCCCCCCAAAAAACTTTCACACTCTAAACACACACAACACAATACAACTGGCTCACCCACAATGTAAAAGCAGCTGTGCTAGACCCAAAATGGCCCCTGCAACAAGCAGGAACCTCACACAGCCACAAAAAGCCCCCCAAAAAAACTTTCACACTCTACACACACACAAAACAACTGGCTCACCCACAATGTAAAAGCAGCTGTGCTAGACCCAAAATGGCCCCTGCAACAAGCAGGAACCTCACACAGCCACAAAAAGCCCCCCAAAAAACTTTCACACTCTACACACACACAACACAACTGGCTCACCCACAATGTAAAAGCAGCTGTGCTAGACCCAAAATGGCCCCTGCATCAAGCAGGAACCTCACACAGCCACAAAAAGCCCCCCCCCAAAAAAAACTTTCACACTCTAAACACACACAACACAACACAACTGGCTCACCCACAATGTAAAAGCAGCTGTGCTAGACCCAAAATGGCCCCTGCAACAAGCAGGAACCTCACACAGCCACAAAAAGCCCCCCAAAAAACTTTCACACTCTACACACACACAACACAACTGGCTCACCCACAATGTAAAAGCAGCTGTGCTAGACCCAAAATGGCCCCTGCATCAAGCAGGAACCTCACACAGCCACAAAAAGCCCCCCCCAAAAAAACTTTCACACTCTAAACACACACAACACAACACAACTGGCTCACCCACAATGTAAAAGCAGCTGTGCTAGACCCAAAATGGCCCCTGCAACAAGCAGGAACCTCACACAGCCACAAAAAGCCCCCCCCCCAAAAAAACTTTCACACTCTAAACACACACAACACAACACAACTGGCTCACCCACAATGTAAAAGCAGCTGTGCTAGTCCCAAAATGGCCCCTGCCACAAGCAGGAACCTCACACAGCCACAAAAAGCCCCCCAAAAAACTTTCACACTCTACACACACACAACACAACACAACTGGCTCACCCACAATGTAAAAGAAGCTGTGCTAGTCCCAAAATGGCCCCTGCAACAAGCAGGAACCTCACACAGCCACAAAAAGCCCCCAAAAAAACTTTCACACTCTACACACACACAACACAATACAACTGGCTCACCCACAATGTAAAAGCAGCTGTGCTAGACCCAAAATGGCCCCTGCAACAAGCAGGAACCTCACACAGCCACAAAAAGCCCCCCCCCAAAAAAACTTTCACACTCTAAACACACACAACACAACACAACTGGCTCACCCACAATGTAAAAGCAGCTGTGCTAGACCCAAAATGGCCCCTGCAACAAGCAGGAACCTCACACAGCCACAAAAAGCCCCCCAAAAAAACTTTCACACTCTAAACACACACACACAATACAACTGGCTCACCCACAATGTAAAAGCAGCTGTGCTAGACCCAAAATGGCCCCTGCAACAAGCAGGAACCTCACACAGCCACAAAAAGCCCCCCAAAAAACTTTCACACTTTACACACACAAAATTCCACATACAGCTTTGTGAGATTTTGTGTGTTTGTGTAGTTAGAGTGAAACACTACAGAAACACACTAAATCTCAGAAAGCTGCACAAATATTCTTGTTGCAATATTTTCAGGATCAGACTCAATAATGATAATAAAAGTTAGAGGTTTAAATATATTTCTCTTTAATCATAACAGGCATTCTATATTCACTGAATATTCACAGATAGAAGCGAAGAAAATGGTGAGGGTGGCTCCTTATATATACAAAGGGCGGAGTCAAGAATGGGAGTGGTGAATTATGAATACATTAGGAACCAAAGAATAAGTTAACCCCCGATATCCCATATATACATTATTTACACATTAGGGAATAAGGCATTTACATCTGACAAATCCCCCTCTAAATGCCGGTTCGCTATACAACACCAATTACATTCAGATTCAGGACAATATAAGACATATAATTTAGAAGTTAAATATTTGTGCTGTTTAGAAGGTAAAGGCTTCGTTAATATGTCAGCTAATTGTTCAGAGGTATCACAATGCACTGCTTTGATAAATCCATCTTGAGACAATTGTCTCACATGCTTAAACTTTATATCTATATGCCTGGACCTTTGTCCAATGGCATCGGATCTGGATATTTCAATGGCTGCTTTATTATCTTCATGCATAACAAAAGGCAAAGCAGGTTTTTTCCAGACATCTGAAATCAAATCATTAAACCATACAAGGTTATTTGCAGCTTTGGACAAACAAACATATTCCGCTTCTGTGGTTGAAGTGGCTACCAGTTCTTGTTTACCAGTGTACCAGTAAACTGGACAGTCATTTAATAGAAAAATATAACCAGAAGTGCTCTTTCTGCATGATATATCTCCAGCCCAATCCGCATCTGCGTAACAAGTAAGTTTTGGTTCTTTGTCGTTACTAGGTTCTAATACTAAGCAAAAGTCTAATGTACTTTTTAGATATCTTAGAATTCTTTTGACAGCTTCCCAATGGTACATTGTTGGTTTGCTAACATGTCTTGACAATAAATTGAGAGGTAATGCAATATCTGGCCTGGTCCAATTAGATATATAAAGAAGTGAACCTATGACTGATCTATAAAATGTATTATCTTTGAATTCAGGGGAAGACTCATCAGTGTTTCTAAGGAAATCAGTTTGCATAGGAGTGTCACATGGTTTGGCATTGTTTAAATTGCATTTGTTTAGAAGTTCAATGATCTTATCTTTTTGAGTAAGTTTGAATCCCCTTCTAGTTTTGTTAATTTGTACACCAAGGTATTTGTTTACTTTACCTAGAGATTTCAAAGAAAAATGTTCGTTTAGCTTATTTACAAAGGTTTCTCTTCTTTCCTTGTGTTTTCCTACATATAAAATATCATCTACATAAATTAATACGAATTCAATGTGATCATCACTCCTTTTTACAAAGAAACAGTTATCAGCGGTGGTAGCGTTAAAATCCATGGTCTTAAGTACTTTTACCAAGCAATCGTACCATCTTTTGCCAGATTGCTTTAATCCGTATAGACTCTTGTTCAATAGCCAGATTTCATTCTTATTGGTGTATTGACTGTGTGGTGCTCTTACATATATTTCCTTATCTAGTTTTGCGTGTAAATACGCAGTCTGTATGTCATATTGAAATACATCAAGATTGAGTGCAGATGCCACTACCAGAGCTGTTTTAACACTCTCTGTTCTCACTGTGGGGGAGTATGTGTCAGTATAGTCCTCCGGATACTTTTGTGCATAACCTTGTGCAACTAATCTGGCTTTGTATAGAGTATTGCCTCCTTCTAGATTCTTAATTTTATAAATCCACCTAGTACCTATAATTGTTTTATCTTTAGGTGCAGTTGCAGGTGTGAATACATTTAATCCTTGCAAACTTTCCATCTCTTTTTTCATAGCTAGTTCCCATTTTTCTTTTTCTTCACAAGGAAGTTTTAATACTTCCTCATATGTATTGGGTGTTATTTGTTCACCATCCATATGCATTATGTAATCTCTGTATTTATCTGGTATTTGATTTCTATTGTTTCTAATAGCTCTTTCAGGTTTGCTATGGTTGTCATGCAAATATCTTGCTTCCTTTTTTGTTAATGTGTCTGTCTTTATTTTGTGCTGACTATTTGTCCAAGTTTTGGTTTTGTTTTTATTTTTGTTGATATTTTGATTTTCTATTGTTTCTTCCTCACAAGATTTTGTATCTTTGCATTTATTTGGAAATATTTCATTAAGATGTAATTTAGACCAATTGGCTTGTTCATGGAACACAGCTGTTCTGGAGACTATAAATTTGTTACTGTTATCAATGAATCTGTACCCTTTGGTGCCAGTTTCATATCCCATAAATCTTAATCTTCTGGATACGTTTTCTCCCTTTCTTCTCAACTGTTTAGGTATGTGTACGTCTGCAATGACTCCAAATATGTGCATGTGTGCTAATTTGGGTTTCCTATTATACATCACCTCATATGGTGTTTTATTCACAATACTGGACCAGGTTCTATTTTGAGTGTAATTTGAATAATGTAAAGCTTCTGACCAAAATTGTTTGCCTAAACCAGCATCCTCTAATGTGCACCTAATCATGGTTTGTAGTGTGGAATTTTTTCTCTCTACAATCCCGTTTTGGAATGCAGAAAATGGACTAGACGTGAAATGTAGCATTCCTCTATCCTTTAACCATTGGGAGAATTCTTTAGACATGAATTCACATCCCCTATCTGTCATAATTTGTTTTATTCTGATATTATGTTGTGTTTCTATGCGTTTGTAGAATTCCTTAAATTTCTGAAAGGTTTCATCCTTGTGTTTTAACGTGTAAACAAAACCATAGCGACTGTAATCATCTACTATTGTTAGGAAGTAACGTTTTCTATAAGTGATTGATGGAGTTAATGGACCAACTAAGTCCATATGTACCAAGTCAAAAATTTTGTTAGTTGACCTGTTGGATTTTTTTGGCCTGGGACTAGTTTTTAGTTTAGTGGATTTACATACTGAGCATTCCAAATAATTTTCACAATTTTTTATTTTGACACCTTCTGCGTGTTCAGCCATTTTTTGTACTACAGGAAAACTTGCATGTCCTAACTTCCTATGTAAGATGTGAGCACACTCATCATGAATTGGTTTACCTATTCTTGGTTTCTTCTCTTTGTGTGTATTTGCGTGATCATGAGATATTTTACATTCATCATTGTCACTGTTACTAACATTTTCATCATCTGCCTCAATACAATCTTCCATATTTGAATCAATGTTATGTAGCCATCTTTCTTTTGTTATTAGATAGGGTAGGCCTCCTTTAATCATCACAGTGCCTACATTTGTTTTGTCCTTCTCTAAAGTTGCTTTCCCCTTTGAGAAAACTATATTGATGTCAGAATCTCTGCTTAGTTTTATGACACTTAGTATGTTATGAGGTATTTCAGGAATTAATAATACCCCCTCTATTTTTCCTAGGCCAGGCAATGTTATATTTCCTCTGCCTAATACTTGAACCTTTTCTTGATTAGCTACCTTTATTACAAAATTATCTTCTGTAAATGAAGACAATATATTTTTGTTATTAGTGGTGTGATTGGTTGCCCCAGAATCGATAAGCCAATTATTGTTTTCATTTTGTAGTGTTTTAGTGCTGTCTTGTTTATTTAGTCCATTCAGTGAACCAGATTTTCTCTCTTTTGAATTTTCTCTACCCCCTCTACTTTCTCTGTAATTTGGTGGGCTTCTATATTTATGTCTATCTGTGGAAGACTGTCTGTAATTGTATTTGCTTCTATATTCTGACCTATGTCTCTCCTTTGAGATTTTGGGACAGTCTCTTCTATTGTGTTCCCTGGACCCACAATTGTGGCATTTAAAAGTTTCATTGTATTTTTCTTGGAAAGCTACCTTCCTAAAAGATTTGTGTTCTGTGTGATTGCTAGAACGATTTTTTCTTGAATTGTCTTCTGCTATCAATTTGTTAGATAGACTCTCTATGGATAAATATCCTAGGTTGATGGTGTCTAAGTGTGACATGAAACTATCCCATGATGAATCAAGTGAATTGATAATAACACTTTTCATTGTTTGATCTGAAATCACTTCCCCCCTCAAATGCAGCTCAGCTCTTATTTTGTTTAGATATATCAAATGCTCACTTATGGAAACCCCTGGTTTTACTCTAGAAGAAAAGAAATCCTTAGACATTCTTGTAGTGGTAGCTACACTATCGCTGTGAAACAGATTAAACATGCATTGAATTATTTCTGAGACAGTTAGGTTTGGTTTGATACTATGATACATTGCAGGAGACACGCTAGATATTATTAAGAAAAACGCTCTATGATGTAAACAATCTATTTTTAAAGTCCAAGGTCTTCTTGGAGGACTAGTGATAAAGAATAGTAAATTTTCTTTCATAAAGACAACCTGGAGCTGTTGATACCACTCTTGCAAATTAATGCCATCAACTCTAAGTTTTGGGAAGTCACTGGGTAAGTTTCCCACATTATTTTGTCCATTACTTACAACCTGAGGTAGTCCGTGGTCTCGCAAGTGCAGGAAATTGCAAAACGGCATGGGGATGCTCGCAACGAGTCTGCGTGGTTCTCTGGCCAGTTCAAGTCTTCCCGGAGCGTCTACGTAGTTTCGCACATGCGCGTTGCTCATTTCTTCTTTGGCGTCGTCGTGGAAGGTTCTCTCCATTTCAGCTCGCTCGCTCTGCTCCTCTTCAGACGAGTCGGTCTCTGGCTCGGTTTTAGGAGTTCTGATGGCGGCGACTGCTCTTCTCTTTCTTTTGGGTGCGCTGGCACTTGCTCCGGTCTGCGGTGTAGGGCGGAATCGGCATGGCTCTCTGGGCTCGGGCGTCGTCGCTCTCGAAGTCAGGATGGGAGCGTGCAGGTCTTGAGGTATCGGCTTGTTTTCTTGCTTCTTCGTTGGCGCTTTGGAAATTTTTAATTTTGGCCCAAATGCAGCAAAAAGCGTCTTCATTGCTGATTTTATTTGGGATTTGGTTAAATCGTCTTCACTTTCTGATTCAGGTTCTTCTGAAGAATTCGAATCTTCCTTTTCACTTTCGTTGTCTGGTAACGTTTTTCGCGCCAGAAATTTTGAACTGAGCATTTTGATTGGCTCTGCTTCGCTCACTTTGGAGGCTTGTTGAAACCAAGATGGCTGCCATTCAAAATTTCGCGCGGGATCACATCTTTTCTTATTCATAACGACTTTCTCTGTAGTCATATCACTCACAGTTTTTTGGTCTTTGGGTTTCTCTTTAGCGATGTTTTTCTCTCTCGCTGCTCCGCTGTTCTTCAGCATTTCTTGGAGATTCGCGATGAGACTTTCATCATTCTTCTGGCTTTTTAATAGCTTCAATATTTCTGACCTGAGTTCGTTATTTTCTATTTCAATTTCCTCCTGGTCATTATTTTCATTTATTAGTTCTTCTTCTTCAGTGGTGTACTCTTCGGATTCTCTCGAAATCGCGTTTGTGGATTCGTTGATTATTTCTTGTTCAGTTTCTATTTCTTTGCTGTAGGCCCTGGTGTTAGGCCTATCTTTCTTAGACATTTTTAAGTATTTATTGAGTCAATTAACCATCCTCTGCTACCAGCTTGTTGCAATATTTTCAGGATCAGACTCAATAATGATAATAAAAGTTAGAGGTTTAAATATATTTCTCTTTAATCATAACAGGCATTCTATATTCACTGAATATTCACAGATAGAAGCGAAGAAAATGGTGAGGGTGGCTCCTTATATATACAAAGGGCGGAGTCAAGAATGGGAGTGGTGAATTATGAATACATTAGGAACCAAAGAATAAGTTAACCCCCGATATCCCATATATACATTATTTACACATTAGGGAATAAGGCATTTACATCTGACAATTATTTTATTTTATTTTTATTTTTATATGAAAGCTAAATTTAAAACTTCCTAAACTTTAAATGGCTAGGTCTAAAAAAGAACAACTAAAAAAAACCCAATTGACTATTTTTTTTAAAGCTCCGAAAGGGGAAAAAAACTTACCCAATAGAACAGGGGTCTCTAACCTTGGCAACTTTAAGACTTGTAGACTTCAACTCCCAGAATTCCTCAGCCAGCTTTGCTTTGCTGGCTGAGGAATTCTGGGAGTTGAAGTCCACAACTCCCTGCTTGCTTGATTGCTGATTGCTGATGGAATAGATTCAGGCAAGCGAAGCAAGGCAAGCGTTGGGACTAGCAGCTGAGGTAAGCAAGCTGGAGGGGGAAAACTTTTTATCTTTTACATGGCTCTGGCCATCCCAGCTGAGTTGCAGGGAACTCAGCTGGAATCGTCAGAGCTGGGATCGTCAGAGTAAAAGGGAAAAAACTTTTTACCTTTTACATGGTTTCTGGCGATCCCAGCTGAGTTGCAGGGAACACAGCTGGGATCGTCAGAGCTGGGATCGCCAGAGCCATTTAAGGCTCGTCAGAGCCTTTCGGGCTGGTCTGCCTGGTTACAGGAGAACGACACCCGGCGTATAAGACGACCCCCGACTTTTGAGAAGATTTTCATGTGTTAAAAAGTCGTCTTATACGTCGGAAAATACGGTACTTAGCAAAAATTAGACAATTTTAAAGGAGAAAACAATGAATTAGGAATTGTTGGAAAGAAAGTATCCTCCCCAAAAAACACTCTTTGTTTATTTGATATAATCTGAGGAAATTATTTCCCATTCTACATTTGTCCAGGAAGATGCTCCAGTAGAGATTAGGAGGAAATCCCAGCCCACCTGCATAAATCTCCATTGTCTGTGTTAAGACACTGCACTCTTCTGTGATTTTGTCTTCAATTATCCTCTTGCCCATTCCGTGCTCCCGTAAAGTGGATAATGTAAACCGTCGCATCACTTTCCAGTTCTCACCATGAGAAAAAACAAGACCTAAAGAAATATTTATCTATATAAATAAAAATGTAAATGTCTGTTTGTACATAACCGCACATCTCCGAAAGTTCTTCACCGATTGCTTTCAAATTTTGACACAATGTTGCATTCGACTACGGGCGTGTTTTTATATACCTATATTATATACATGTCACACCTGTGACAGGTAAAAACATGAAAAACATTGGAAAACATTGAAAGACATTGACAAACATTGAAAAACATTGAAAAACAGCGCCACCTGCTGGACGTAAAACCAACACACCAACATTTTACCACATGAATTTTGAAAATTAAATCACAAATTTTTCACTAGGTATAATTCCAAAATATATCAACAAAAAAATATCAGCAGTCAATCAGATACAGCAATCAGATACAGAAGACTCAGGTAGCACATACATTTACATGTTTAAAAATGCTATAAAAATTGTTGCTCTGTTCTCTGAGGAAACATACTACACCACAGCTGCAGTTGTGTTTCTACTGAATGAAATGTCTAAAAATAGGCATTTGCACATATATACCTGAATACTTATAGGAAGCACAGATGAAGGGAATTTTGGCGAAAAGCAGACTGGTTATGAAATGTCACTCCATCAATAATTTCCAGGATAGATAAATCACTTAGTAACAAATCTTGGCAATGCCGTGGAAAAAAATGAACATTTTACCACATGAATTTTGAAAATTAAATCACAACTTTTTCACCAGATATAATTCCAAAATATATCAACAAAAAAATATCAGCAGTCCAGATACAGAAGACTCAGGTAGTCCTCGACTTGCAACAATTCACTTACTGACCATTCGAAGTTACAATAGTACTTAAAAAAGTTACTTATTACCATTTTTCATGCTTATAACTGCTTGACAACTGACTTACATTTATGACGGTTGCACTGTTCCTGGGTCATGTGATCACTTTTTGCAACCTTCTGACAAGCAAAGTCAATGGAGAAACCAGATTCACTTAACAACAGGGTTACTAATTTAACAACTGCTGTGATTCATTTAACAAATGTGGCAACAAAAAAAGTGGTAAAATGGGGCAAAATTCACTTAAGAAATTTCTCACTTAGCAACGTAAATTTTGGTTTCAAAATTGTGGTTGTAAATTAAGGACTACCTGTATTAAAGATTGATTGGATTCGATTGGAAAGATTTAAAGAGCTCAAAACCAGATAAGAAAAATATAGTGCTACAAACATAGCAATAGAAACTTAGATATAGAAATTCGTAATTCTATAAAATATAAATAGTTGTTGTTGTAGCGCGGGAATAACGAGAGGGACAAGCAAGCTAGTGACAACAACTCTTTAATTCAGGGTGAGACTTCAGCGAAGAAACACAGGCAACAGTCCTCTTTATATACTTTTCAGAGGCAACCATGAACCAATCAGAATTCACTGTACATTTGAATTTCCCGCACAAAATAGATACATACATAACACTCCTCCCAGAAGGCACTTATCCTATCTATTTACATATTTACATACAAAATCACGCAGATGACCAGGGCGTGTCTTAGTTCTGGTTGACCTGCGCAGTTCAGTTGTTGGCGAGGCGTCGAGCTGGTCAGAGGGGCCTCCCGTCTCTCCCGGCTCCGCCAATGGAACCTCCTGGATTTCTCCGGAGGTGTAGCTATCCCCAGCTGAGAGTGTCGACTCGCTGGGGTGGCGCTGGACCCCTGGGTTGCCAGATAAGTGTTCTGGCTTACTCGGGCTTGAGGTAGCTGTGTCAGGAAAACTTTGGTAGTTAGGACTCACAGTAATTGAATTTTCGTGTTGTAACCGTTTACGCAATTGATCTATATGTCTCCTCCAAATTTTACCATGCCCTATATCAACTGTGTATGATTTTGGACCGGTAATTCCAATGATGGTTCCCTCTACCCATAATGGCCCGTTGGTGTAGTTTCTAGCAAATACTGGTGTTCCCACTTTGAATTGCCTTAGTCCTCCCCCTTCCCCCTTGAAGCCATCGGGGGAGTAATTGGGATGCAATCGATCGAGAATACACCTTAGCTTTCGGCCCATTAAAAGCTCGGCTGGACTGCGGCCCGAGGTGGGGCACGGGGTGGCATGCTGTACAGCTAAGAACTCATCTATCCTAGCCTGCCAGTCCCCTGCATCAAGCCGGGAAAGAGCTTCCTTGGCCGTTCTCACAAATATCTCTACAAGGCCATTCGAAGCCGGATGAAAAGGAGCGGATAATGCATGTCTTATGCCTAGCTCGGCCAGGTAGCCCTCAAATTGAGTCGCCGTGAATTGGGGCCCATTGTCAGATACCAGGGTGTCCGGCAACCCGTGTGTTACAAACAGTTTTCTGAGTACTTTGCTTACGGCCTCAGAGGTGGTAGATGGCATTAAGGCAATCTCAAGCCACTTAGTATATGCATCTACAATGATTAGAAAGTTCTGACCGTGGAACGGGCCAGCGAAATTGATGTGAATCCTCCCCCACGGTCCCTTTGGTTTTTCCCATTCCTGAACGGGAGCTATAGGAGGATCAGGGCGGGATTCCTGGCAGGGCTTGCACTTCCCGACCCACTCAGTGACGTCTTGGTCGAGATGTGGCCACCAAACATAACTACGAGCTAGGCCTTTCATGCGAACAATACCAGGGTGTCCCTCATGCAGCATAGCTAAAACCCTGTGCCTCAACCGCGAAGGAATGACCACCCTGTCTCCCCACAATAAGCAACCCCCCAACATAGATAGTTCATTTTTCTTGTTAAAGTACAATTGAAAATCCCCACTGTCCACCTTGGTAGGCAACCCCGCATTACCCAGCCCATCACAGTGCGCAAAATAGAGTCCCTGGCAGAAGCCTTTGCCACCTCGCTTGAAGAAATGGGGCCTGGGGACACAACATCAATGAGTAAAACTGGGGCTTCTGGAGTTGGGTTTTCTAACAGTTCGGGCAAGGGGCATCAGCTGAGGCGTCAGCATGTCCCAGCGTTCTGCCCGGCTGGTGGAGCAGTCTGTAGGAATAGACAGCTAAGAAAATGGACCATCTGGTCATCTGGGGAGAAAGAGAAGCCAGGGTCGGTTTATCTCCAGCCAAAAATCCCAAAAGAGGCTGGTGGTCCGTAATGAGTTCAAAAGTTCAGCCAAACAAGTACTCGTGAAATTTTTTGACCCCAGCTACAGCCACTAACGCCTCCCTGTCCAACTGGCTGTAGTTCCTTTCAGCACTCGATAAGGTGCGAGAGTAATAGGCGATGGGCGCCTCTAACCCGTTCGGCAGTCTATGGCTTAAAACTGCGCCTACGCCAAAGGTGGAAGCGTCACACACCAATACTAGAGGTAGTTCTGAATTGTATTGAATTAGGAAACTGTCCTCAGACAAAAGTTTCTTTACTGTGTTGAATGCAGCCGCTTCTCGTTTGCCCCAAACCCAGGGAATGTTTTTTCCAAGGAGCCTGTGCAGTGGCTCTGCAATGGTGGCTTTGTGTTTTAAAAACATGGTGTAAAAATTAAGAAGCCCCAAGAAGGCCTGCAGTTCGGCCTTCGATTTAGGGGTGGGTGCGTTCTGGATGGCCCTGACTTTGCTTTCTGTGGGGTGAATGCCCGTGCCATCGATTCGGTAGCCTAAGAATTCCACTGATGGAACCGCTATTTTGCATTTTGCTCGTTTGAGTTTGAGCCCCGCTTCTCTGAATCTGGTTAGAACTTTTCTAACCCTATTTCCTAGCTGTGTCTCATCTTGGCCACTAATTAAGATGTCGTCGAAATATGGGATGACTCCTGGGAGGCCTTGTAGAAGGCGCTCCATGGTACTCTGGAAGAGCCCTGGGGCAATGCTAACCCCAAACTGTAGTCTAGTGCATTTAAAGGCACCTCTGTGAGTTACTATGGTCTGCGATTCTGCCGTAGTGTCATCTACTGGCAGCTGCTGGTATGCCTGCGCAAGGTCTAATTTTGCGAATAGCTTGCCAGGCCCCAGGGAGTGTAGTAGATGGTGGACGATCGGAACGGGATAGGCGCTCTGCTGCAACGCCTTATTGATCGAACACTTATAGTCAGCGCAAATTCTAATTGATCCATCCGATTTAACTGGTGTGACTATTGGGGTTTCCCACTTAGCATGATCTATGGGAACTAACACCCCTTGTTTAATGAGCTTGTCGAGCTCTGCATCGATTTTGGGCTTTAAAGCAAATGGAACCCGGCGCTACGTTGGGGTCTAAATTAAAAGAGATAGGGGTCCCCACGTACTTGCCTAGCGTCTCCTCAAAAATGTCCTGAAATTCGTGAAGAATGGTTTCTTTGAGAGATGGGCCACCGATGATGTGGACGCCCATGAAGCCCATGCTGAGGGCTCGGAACCATGCCATGCCCAGAAGACTTGGTAGCGGCTTGCTTATGATGGTCAGGGGCAGCTCTTTCTGGAACTCAACGTAGGTGACCTGGAACGTGCCCACGCCTTCTATGGGAACTCGGTTTCCCTGGTAGTCGAGGAGGCGAACTTTCTGTCGGGACAGCTGGACTTTCTGGAACTTAGGCAGGAGCGCTTTGACTGTTGTCCAGGACATGATTGACAGTGTAGACCTGGTGTCGATTTCCATTTCGCATGGTCTGCCTTCAATTTCTACTTTCGTGTAGACTTTCTCATCTTTGGTTGTGCTGGCTTGGCCAATTCTCGTGCTGTAGGTTTCCCGCTTTTGAGATTCGCGCCGTTTTCTCGCGCCGTCATCTTTGATTGGCTGTTTTGAACGAGCCGGTTCTGGTTGGTCGCAGTAGTCACGTGGCTTGCGACTACGCGGAAATTGAGCTCTGCAAACTTGTGCTAGGTGGCCTTTCCTATCACAATGCCTGCAAATGGCGTTTCTGTATTTACACGATTGTCTCTCATGATCCCCACCACAGCTGGGACAGTTCTCGTGGCGGCGGCTCTGCTCGCTCTTTTTCTTCTCCGTGTGGAAGACGTCCTCATCCGACCCTTCCTCCGTGCTTGTTCGCGCCTCCTCTCTGTGGACGGGGGCTGTTTTCGGGCCGTCTTTGCTTGGCAGTGGCCGCTGTAGCGCTTCAGAAGCTTTTGTAGATGCTTCATGTGCTCTGGCTTCGTCAAGCGCACCGGCTAATGTTAGATCTGGCTTGGCCAGAAGACGCCTTTGTAATCGAGTGTCTCTAATGCCACAAATCAATTGCTCAAGTAGCGCGTCATCTAGGTCTCTGTAGTCGCAATGTGTTGCGGCTTTTCGAAGTGCGGTCACATATGCGCTGACCGGTTCTCCTTCCCTTTGTACACGTTGCCGGAGCTTGTAGCACTGTACAAATTTCGAAGGAACTGGAGCGTAGTGGGCTCTCAGGTTCGCTTGAAGGACATCCCAGGGGACCGTCTGGACTGGGGCTGGCTCACAGAGGGACTCGGCCATCTCAAAAACGTCTGGCCCGCAGTGGCTTAAGAACAGGGCTCTTTTTTGGTTCGCTGAGAGCCCTTGCATTTTGCTTGCTTCCAGGGAGCACTCAAACCTGGTCAGATATGATCCCCACTTCTCTTGGGTCGGATTGAAAGGTTTGGGCAGGACGTAGGCAGACATCGCAATATGTCTCCGTAGTCCATTCGTCACCCTGGCTGGAAGTCCAAGCTCTTTTAGTTTGCTTCTTGTGGCCTCAATCCCACCTTCATCGCCAATGTTGTAGCGCAGGAATAACAAGAGGCACAAGCAAGCTAGTGACAACAGCTCTTTAATTCAGGGTGAGACTTCAGCGAAGAAACACAGGCAACAGTCCTCTTTATATACTTTTCAGAGGCAACTATGAACCGATCAGAATTCACTGTACATTTGAATTTCCCGCACAAAATAGATACATACGTAACAGTTGTAAATTAAAGTAATGGGCTCTAGCTTAAGATAGGTAGGAGAGTAGAAATAAATATATTGTTAACATAACATGCTGTGGTGCGGAGAGCTGCGAAGGCCTGGCCTGAAAAGGTAAGGATGATGGTGGGGGATGCAGAAGAGGCCAGGCCAGAGACAGAGATAAACAGAGAGAGAGGGAGAGAGATACATAGAGAAATACAGAGATACAGAGGGGGGAGAGAGAGAGACATAGAGAGATACAGAGGGGGGAGAGAGAGAGACAGAGAAATACAAAGAGAGAGGGGGAGACAGAGAGAGAGGATTTTGTGATTCCCATTGTTTTTTAGCAATCGATTCTCTGTCCTAATCACCAGCTGCGTAGGCGTGGCTCGGGGGCTGTCATATGACTGATGAAATGACGAGTGACGTCGAGTTGGCCACACCCACCAAATGTTCGTGGAGAGTTTGGAACTTCAGCCTCGCTCTTTTAGCCCAGTGGAAGCACCAGACTGGGCCACAGCAACGCATGGCCGGGTACAGCTAGTTGTGAAATATAATTTTAAAATCCTTTGCAGCTCATTCTTGTTTCATAGCTTTAATAAAGCATGCTCTGTCAATTTTAGCAAGCATTTCATCCACTCTGTCCCAAAACTTGGCTGACAAGTTTTTCAAAGTTTGTGCTAAGTATTTCTCCTCAATTTTCTTTTTCCTCTCTCTTTGATAGCTATCCTTCAAAACAAAAATGAAAGCAATCTCAATTTCTTTAGGAGCAAATATCTTCTAAATTGGTGGGCCTCAACTTTTGGGCACTTAGGGACTTTGGAAAACAATTTTTCCTCAGATTGGGTTTTACACACTAACTAGATCCTGCACTTGCATAGATGAAGCTTCACTTGTTTGCACAACCCGGTTCTTAATGGACTGCGGACTGCGGGTTCTAAAATATTCAGAACTATTCTAAATTATTCAAAACTATAATTCCAAATCCTTCTGGCCTCTTAATATGTTATTAATTTTCAAAATATTTTGGACTATGTGGCAATCCATTCAATAGAGTAGAGTAGGGTAGGGTAGGGTAGGGTAGGGTAGGATAAGTAGAATAGAGTAGAGTAGAGTAGAGTAGAGTAGAGTAGAGTAGAGTAGAGTAGAATAGAATAGAATAGAATAGAATAGAATAGAATAGAATAGAATAGAATAGAATAGAATAGAATAAACAGATGAAGAATAATAGAAGAATAGAATTGGAAGGGACCTTGGAGGTCTTTTAGTCCAACCCCCAAGCAGGAAACTTTCGAACAAATTTCCAGTTTCCAGTTTCTGTTTAAAAGCCTCCAGTGTTGGAGCATGCACAATTTCTAAAGCAAGTCATTCCACTGATTAATTGTTCTCACTGTCAGGAAATTTTTGCTTAGTACTAGGTTGTTTCTCTTCTTGATTACTTTCCATCCATTGATTTTTGTCTTGCCTTCTCATGCCCACCCCGTCTTTGGGACAGTCCCTCAAATACTGGAAAAATGATATCATGTCACCTCTAGTCCTTCTTTTTATTAGATTAGACATGCCCATTTCCTGCAACAGTTTTTCATGTTTTAGCCTCTTGCCCAGAGGTGGGATTCATTTACCTTCCCTACTGATTCGCAAATGCGAGTGCACGCACCTCATCTGCACATGTTCTGTGCATGTGCAGTGCTTGCACATTACATCTGGGTGGGTGGGCAGAGTTTCCTGCAGTCACCACTACCGGTTCGCCCGAACCGGACAGAACTGGCTGAATCCCATCTCTGCTCCTTCCCTCTAATCATTTTTGTTGCGGTTCTCATACAAAAGTCCACTATGACTCCAAGATCCCTCTTGCTGATACTGCTATTGAGCCAAGTTTCACCTAATCTGTACCTGCGCATTTGGTTTTCCTCACCTAAGTATAAAACCTTATTTTTCGCTACATTGAATTTTATTTTGTTAAATAGGGTCCAGTGCAGTGGTGAAATGTAAAATTTGTTACTACCGGTTCTGTGGGTGTGGCTTGGTGTGTGTGGGGGGGGAAGTGTAATATGACTGAGTGGGTGTGGCCAACTTTTTTTTTTTTACTTTTAAAACCATTTTTTCTACAATCTCTTCAGCTGATCAGCAGAAGCTTTTTTTTAAAAAAAGTCTCTGACGATCCCAGCTGACTTGCTTGATCGACAGAGGCTTTTTTTCCTTTTAAAAACATTTTTTCTATAACCTCTTCAGCCGAAGAGGTTGTAGAAAAAATGCTTTTAAAAGCCTCTGATGATCCCAGCTGAGCCGCGCGATCATCAGAGGCTTTTTTTTTAACTTTTAAAAGCATTTTTTCGGCCAAAGAGGTTGTAGAAAAAATGCTTTTAAAAATTAAAAAAAAGCCTCTGATGATTGCGTGGCTCAGCTGGGCAATGGGGGGGGCAGGGATTTTTGCTACCGATTCTCCATCGCTACCGGATCGGGCAATCCAGTCCGAACTGGGAGCATTTCACCCCTGGTCCAGTGTCCAAGTCTGTCAAGATCCATCCAGATCTTGAGCCTATCTTCTGGGATCTTTGCTATTCATGCTAGTTTGGTGTCATCTGCAAATTTGATGACTTCCCCTTCTATTCCCTCATCTAGATCATTTATGAAGAAATTGGGCCTAAAACAGAACCTTGGGGGTACCTCACTGCTTACTTCCCTCCATGTAGACGTAGTTCCATTAAGGACTACACGTTGAGTGCAGTTTGTCAACCAGTCACAAATCCATCTGGTGGATGGATTTTTAAAAAATTAAAATCAAATTTACATTATCTCTTTATGATGCAGAAATTCACCTACTAAATTTGGGTGAATTTTCTGGTCAAAAGGGTCTTAATGTCATTAATCTGTAAAAAAAAAAAAATTAAACAAATATTCCAAAAAAAGTGATTAAACTCAATAGCTCTAACTGTGAGAGGGATCTAGGAGTCCCCTAGTGGACAACCATTTAAATATGAGCTGCCAATATGGTGTGGGTGCTAAAGAAATCTAATGTAATCCAAGGCTGCATCAACAGAGGAATAAAGAGGGATAGTATCAAGGTCACAGGAAGTCATAATACCACTTTATACTGCTTTGGTAAGACTCCATTTGGACCAGTTTTGGTCCCTGTGATAAAACAACAACAACACTGCAGATGAATTTAAGGCCCTGAAAGGCTGTTTGAGCAAATGTGACCTTGATGTAATCCTAACTCTCAGCTAGTTTATTCATAAACCAAACATAAATATAGCAGTTTATATGGAAAAATCTCACCATCTCTTCTATGTTCCATAGAATTTACTTCCGTGTGGATCCAGCATCCATCAATGACTCCAATTGCAAAACCTGGTTTGCTAATGAAAGCCCACAAGGCATCACATTTTCATGACACTTACAGGAAGTGAAAAGACATTTGTTTCTAAGTGATCTTCACACTAAACATGTATTTATTTTTTCCTGCAGGATTGGAATTTTGTGGATATTTTCTAACCATCTTTGAAAATATCCAAAAAGGCATTTAAAAAGAAAAAAAGATGTTTCAATGGATTTTGAATTGCAGACCACCAATGAAAACCCACAGGCTCCTCTTGCCAGGAGAGATGGCAGGAGATGATTGAAATAGGGCCTTGGGAGATATCCTTTGAGTGACCTGCATTTTTCTATTAATGCTTGGCTGCTTAGACAAACTAGTTCTTCTTGTTTCACAAGCCACAAAATAACAAATTATCTATAATCTTGGTTGAATAATTATTTCCCATGTGTGTTTTAATTAGCAAACCTGTTAGAGTAGTTAATCCTCCCTCATATATAATCTTCTTTTGCTGATGCCTAAATTGAAGGGCTTTGAAATTTGAAATGTTTTAAAATGGACTCAAATGTTTTAAAATGGACTCACATGGTGAATGCAATCACCATGTGAGTCCATTCCATGGGATATCCTCCTACTTTTGTTTTCTATGCATGGTATGGGAGGAATCAAGCTGGTGCAGTAAATATTGGGATTTCATTAATAATTCTGTTTGTGTTAATGGTAGTTATCTTGGTGCCTTTCCCAATAATACTTTCTTCGATATCCAGTTAGAACATGTTTAAATTAATTGTTCCTTACTCAGGCACACACTTCCAAAACTGCAGGTAATATTGTCATCATATGTGTCTTCCTGTGTGTTTATTGACATAGAATAATAAATATATAGATTTGTAATAGCTTCTGTGGCAGTGCATTTCCATGCAGTGCATCAGATGAATGTTATGATAGAATAAGTGATGGGGGGAAAATGTACATTAAGGGGGAGACACTTGCAAAAACATTACAAAAAGAAAAGGTTTATATCTCCAGTTCCCTCCATTGACACTGAGGGTTTTAAGTTACAGTGGCACAAGAAAGGTTTCAGTTGGATTTTCATCCTGGTTGGGTTTCCAAAGGCTGCCTTGCTCATCTGAGGTTTTTCTGGTGAAAACCTCTGGTGAAAATTTCCTCATGATACTGATCATAAAGGATTGCTAACTATGATCCAGAATGAAGTAACTCACAAAATCCGTTTGTTGCTTCTTCAAAAAACGGGGATGGTAGCTCTCTCTACAAATGCATCAGCCTGGTTCTCTACAGCAGGAAAAACTATGCATAATGAGGGGACCTATACTGGAAAATGCAGATACCAGGACCTTCCACACCCCAAAATTGTAAAACAAACAAACCAGACCTGATTCAGATTTGTTTCTGGGTATGACTCATGTTGTTTAATTTAATTTAATTTAATTTAATTTCCAATTTATATACCGCCCTTCTCCCTGAGGACTCAGGGCGGTGCACAGCCAGAATTAAGAACATGAAATACAAATATTAAAAACAATTAAAATATATATAAATTTGGCCCCAAAAAATTAAGAATTACAAACCAATTAAAACATTTAAAAAATTTTCTTAAGCCAGCCCGGCTTGCTGGAAAAAGTGGGTTTTAAGGGCACGGCGGAAGGCACTGAGGTCTTGAATTCTCCTTATCTCTGGGGGCAACTGATTGTTATTGTAAGGCTGGCTTGTCTTTTTATTCTCAAGCTTCCCCTAGTAATGACTAGGTATAATCAAAGTGGTTAAAGAGCCCGAGCTACTCGACGTGATAGCCATGGTGGCAGTTGATACACCCAGGCTTATGGTCATGGGTGATTTCAACTTGCCATCCGTTGGTGAAACGTTGGAGATGGCTCAGGAGTTCATGGCTTCCATGACGGCCATGGACCTGACCCAGTTAGTTCATGGCCCCACTTACAGGGGGGACACACTCTGGACTTGATTTTTGTCTCTGGCCAGTGGTTGAGTGGTCTTATTATAGGGGATATAGACACAAAACCCTTGTCATGGTCAGATCACTCACTCCTTCGTCTGGACCTTCGAACCGCTACACCCCACCGCAGGGAGGCGGAACCAATTAGATGGGTCCGCCCCAGGCACCTGATGGATCCTGATAGGTTCCAGATGGAGCTTGGGCCATTTCCTGAAGATCTGGCACACGACTTGGCCGAGGACCTGGTGGCTGCCTATGATCGGGCGGCTGGTGGGGCCTTGGATCGAGTCATGCCTTTGCGGCCTCTGACCCGGTGCCGATGCCTCGCAGCTCCTTGGTTCACCAAGGAGCTGAGGGAGATGAAGCGCCAGAAAAGATGCCTGGAGAGCGGTTGGAGGGCCAGTCTCGCTGAATCTGACCGAACACTGGTAAGGTCGCAAAGAGCCTTGATAGTACAGTGGTCTAATGCACCCTGTTATTAACCAGCTGCCTGCAATTACTGCAGGTTTGAATCTCACCAAGGCTCAAGGTTGACTCAGCCTTCCATCCTTTCTAAGGTAGATAAATTGAGGACCCAGTTGTGGGGGCAATAAGCTGACTTTGTATAAATATACAAAAGTATGAAGACTATTGCTTAGCGCATTGTAAGCCACCCTGAGTCTCCGGAGAAGGGCGGCATATAAATAAATAAAAAAAATTTTTTTAAAAAGACCTACCTAGTGGCAATAAAAGCGGCAAAGTTTAATTACTTTTCCGCTCTTATTGTGTCATCAGAGAATCGTCCGGCCGCCGTGTTCAGGGTGACCCGCTCCCTGCTCCACCCGGGAGCGCGGGAGGACCCCCTGGAAGGCAGGGACAAGGATTTCAGACAATATCTGTATGACAAAATCGCTCAGATCCGGGGGGATTTGGACTCTGACTGGGTAGATTTGGGCAGGATGGCGAGGAATAGTCTTGAGAACATTATCTGGGAAGAGTTTGACTCTGTGACCCCTGATGACGTGGAAGGATTCCGGGGAGATTTAGTATGGCCACATGTTTACTGGATCTGTGTCCCTCCTGGTTAGTACTGGCTTCCCGGGAGGTTACACAAGGCTGGCTCCAGGGAATTATTAACGCTTCGTTGAGTGAGGGTTACTTCCCCATGGCCTTGAAAGAGGCAGTGGTGAGGCCTCTCCTCAAGAAGCCTTCCCTGGATCCGGCAGTATTAGCCAACTATTGTCCTGTCTCCAACCTTCACTTTGTGGCGAAGGTTGTCGAGAGTGTGGTCGCACGACAGTTTCCGCAGTACCTGGAGGAAACGTCTTATCTAGATCCGTTCCAGTTGGGTTTCAGGCCCAGGCACAGCACGGAAATGGCATTGGTCGCGTTGGTAGATGATCTCTGGAGGGTTCGGGACAGGGGTTGCTCCTCTGTTCTGGCCCTGTTAGACCTTTCAGCGGCTTTTTTTTTTATTGAAAAAGTTTTACAATTACATTTTTCCCCCAGTTTCCCCCTCCCAACCCTCCCTAACCCCCCTAACCCTCCCTAACCCCCCTTAACCCGCCCCTCCTCCCCGGACTTCCACAGAATATAATCCAAATCAAAATCCCCTTATTATAAAACTTGAACCCCTCCACCCCCTGCATATTTTTCACATTCACCAAAATTAAATATTCTATCTTTATATAATACTTTCAGTTAAAAGCTATCCGATATTTACTAGTTTGATATTTATTCTGCACATAATCTATCCACTTTTTCCACTCCCATTCATAAGTCTCTTGTGAGCGATCTTTTAAATATGCTGAAATCTTCGCCATCTCTGCAAAGCTGGCCATCTTCAAAGTCCATTCCTCAATAGTAGGTGTAGCTTCATTTTTCCAATATTTACCTATCAACAATCTCGCTGCTGTTATCATATACAATATCAACTTTGTTTCACCCAATGTAAAACCCTTAACTATACCCAGTAGAAACAGTTGTGGAGAAAACTGAATTTTTTTCTTCAAAACATTCTGCATAACCCACCAGATTTTTATCCAAAAAGCCTTCACTTTCTTACAAGTCCACCACACATGATAATCACCACACGTGATTGCGTCTAGGCAATCACATCTCCAGCATTTTGGTTGAACATTAGGGTACATGCACGACAATTTCTTAGGATCTAAATGCCATCTATAAAACATTTTATAAAAATTTTCCCTCAAATTCTGCGACTGTGTAAATTTAACATTCTGAACCCATATTTTTTCCCATGTTTCCAACATCACTGGTTCTGCAAAATTTTGTGCCCACTTAATCATGCAATCTTTAACCAATTCAGTTTCTGAATCCCTTTCTAACAAAACATTATAAAGCCTTTTAATATGCATTGGACCTTTCTCTTTTATATGTCTAACCAGTTCTTCCTCATGCATCATTATACCAATTTTTTGGTCCTCTTTCTATCTGAGTTGAAGTTGATTATACTGTAACCAAGTTAAATTAATCCCTTCTTCCAACAGCATTTCTAAAGTCTTCAGTTGCCATCTGCCCGCATCTGCAAAAAGAACTTCTTTATATAAAAACCCCCCAAGTGACATTATATTTGTATTCCACATGATATGACCAAGATCCAGCCATAGTGGCATTTTGTAATCCCATTTGAATCGGTGCTTCTTCCAAACCCTCATTAAAGAATCTCTAAGTATATGGCTTTTAAATACTTTATCCACTTTGTTCTCATAAAATAAGTAAGCATGCCAACCGAATTCAAGATCAAAACTTTCTATATTCAATATTCCAGTCTTTTTCCTTCCAAACCAATCAGTTGCTTGGGTCAAAGCTGCTGCTTCATAATATAATTGTAGGTTTGGAAGTTTAAGACCTCCCCTTTCTGGAACATCTTGCATAATTTTCAGTTTCACTCTCGGTTTTTTTCCGTTCCAGACAAACTTATTCAATCCACTTTGCCATTCTTTCAATTGTTTATCACTTTAAGCACCGGAATCATTTGAAACAAAAAAAAGAAATCTTGGCAAAATGTTCATCTTAACTTCCAAGTAAAGACAGTTACAGTTTTTTCCAAGTCTCCATATCTTTCTGTACGTCTCGCCACAACACCTCATAATTATTTTGAAACAATTTCGTATTAGATTCTGCAACCTGAACTCCTAGATATTTAACCTTTGGTACTATCTCAAAACCTGCCTTGCTTTCAAGTTTGTGTTTTCGATCTTGTGTCATATTTTTAACTATCATCTTAGTTTTTTTCTGGTTCAATCTAAATCCTGATACTGTACCATAATCTTTTATAATGTCTTTCATCTGGATTATTGATTCCATTGGCTGTGTTAGGGTAACAACCAGATCATCTGCAAATGCCCTTATTCTGTAATCCTCTTGCCTTATCACTATTCCTTTCAAGATACTCTAGTCCCGTATTGTATTCAACAAGACTTCTAATGTTAAAATAAATAACAATGGGGATAACGGACAACCTTGTCTTGTTCCTTTTTCAATATTAAAATCTGTTGTCAAACTTCCATTAATAATAATATGTGCCTTTTGTTCTTGATAAATTGCTGAAACCGCCTGTATAAATTGATCCCCAAAGTCCATCTTTTTTAAAGTCTTTAATAGAAAATTCCAATCCACTCTATCAAAGGCCTTCTCCACATCCAAGAAAACCAGCACTGCAGGGATCTGTTTGTTCTTCTCAAGATATTCCAATAAATCTATAACTTGCCTTACGTTGTCCTTCATGTATCTGCCTTCTATAAATCCCGCTTGGTCACAATGAATCACCTCTTGAATAACCGGCATCAACCTGTTGGTTAATACTTTTGCAAATATTTTATAGTCATTATTCAGAAGAGATATTGGTTTAAAATTCTCTGGTTTTTTAGGACCTGTTTGCTCTTTCGGTATCAATGAAATATAAGCTGTTTTCCATGATGGGGGTATTTTACCCCCTTGTTGTATACTACAAAATAAATCTTTAAGATGCTCAATCATTTCTGCTTGTAAAGTTTTATAGTACACCGCAGTTAAACCATCCGTCCCAGGAGCTTTAGCTGTTTTCAATTGTTTAATTGCGCCAATAATCTCCTCGGTTGTTATAGGATAGTTCAGTCTCTCCTTTTGTTGATTTTTGTAACTCTTTTATTTTCTAAATATTCTTCTATAAATCCATTCTGTGTGTTATCTTTGGCATATAATTTAGTGTAATAATCTACAAAAACTTCTTTAATTAATTTTTGTTGAGAAATTTCCTTCCCTCCAATATCAATACTATCAATAATCCGTGTACTCTGCTTCTTCCTTAGTGTATAAGCCAACCATCTGCCCAGTTTGTTAGCGTTGCAAAATGTGTTATGTTTCGCAAATTGTAAATTTGTTGCTGTTTGTTCCGCCATAAGCATTTGAAATTGATCTTTCAGAAGTTTTATAGCTCCTCGTATTCTTTCATCTGTTGGATTTTTTATAAGTAGCTGTTCTTTATTCTTTATTTCTGCTTCAATTTCAGATCTTTTCTTTTGTCTATTCAGTTTGTGTTTAGAGTTCATATGAATGAGTACCCCTCTCATATACGCTTTACTCGCATCCCACACAATTTCAATAGGGGTACCCTTATTCAAATTCATTTCAAAAAATTCTTTCATCTGCTTTTTAAGTTCTATTATATTTTTTTCATATTTAAACAGATTTTCATTTAGTCTCCATGATCTTCTCTCACTCTTTTCCAGCTCAATTTCTATCCATACCGGGCTATGGTCAATTAGAGTCCTTGGAAAAATCTTTGTTCTTTTTGTTTTTACAAGTAAATCAGTTGATAGTAAAACAAAATCAATCCTAGAGAAAGACCTATGTCTATCTGAGAAGAAAGTAAAGTCCAATTCTTTTGGATTATGTATTCTCCAAATGTCTTTTAATTCCAAATTTTCTTTCATATCAAAAAAAGTCTGTGGCAGTTTAATCCTTGACTTCGCCGAACTCTTTTTATCTATTTTTAAATCAATTACTCCATTCCAATCTCCCATGATTAAAATAGATCTATAGTCCCATTGCAATATTTTAGAATGCAAAGTTTTGTAAAAATTATCCTGTTGTTGGTTAGGAGCATAAATTCCAATCACTAAAATTGGAGCAGTTGCTGTGTACAGTTCAATTGCTATAAACCTGCCACCTTCATCTGCTTCTATAATTTTAGCTGACAATCTTTTATTTATATAAATAACCACACCATTCTTTTTTTCCACACTTGAGGCTATGAAATGTATTCCTAATCTTGAATTTATCAGATATTTTTGATCTTTTGTTCTAACATGAGTTTCTTGTAAACAAATTATATCATTATTAAATTGTCTCAGATATGTAAATAATTTCTTCCTTTTCTGTGGTGAGTTCAGTCCATTCACATTCCAAGATAAGATCTTAATCATCATGTACACTCTTCGGCAGAATTGCCGAAGATCTTCCGAATTGGTAGTCTTTGGCTTTGCTCCCCCCATGGCTTCACATTCTTGTCTGTTGCTCTTGGCTCCTTTCTTATATTGTTGTGGCTTGGCCCTTTCCTGTTGTTGACTTTCTTTAAGTTGCTTAGAAATTGCTCGAGTTACACGCTGATCTTTAGCTTCAGCCATCCGGGCTAGGTCCAAAGCCACATCTCTTGTAGTCTTAAGTGGTTCAATCACAATTTTTGAAGGAAGGTCTAGCAGGGGCTCCTCCAGAAAACCTCCTGTAGCTCCCTGCATTTCCATTACCTCTGGTTCCACCTGTTTAAGCTGCTCTTCCATCTCTTGCTGAAGTTGTTTCTCCTTATCACTCTCCTTTATCTCCAACACAGTAGATGTACGTAGGGATGGCGAGCTCCTTTTAAAAACATTAGAATAAAATTCTTCCGCTTTTTCAACAGTGTTTAATTGATATCTTTCTCCATTATACCTCAGGATTATACCAGTTGGGGCATCCCACCGAAATGGAATTTGTTGTTTTTTTAGTTCATTCACCAAAAATCCAAAGTCCTTTCTATCTTTTAACATCTTAGGTGGTAGTTCTTTATAAACTCCTATCTCTCTTCCCTCCACTTGGACAGTAGAGAGAAAAGACTTTTGCAAAATATCATTTCTCATTCTTCTGTCTGTAAAATATATTACCACATCTCTAGGCAATTGTCTTTGTCTGGCCACCCACGAATTCATTCTGTAGATTTTATCAATTTTGCAAAAAATCTCTTCAGGGCTAATCTTTAAAAAGACAGCAAGAGCATCAGAACAAATCTGTCTCAAATCTTGTCTATCATTCTCTTTTATGCCTCTCAGCCTTATGGCAAATTCCATTGACCTGAACTGCATCATTGTAATTTCATTTTCAAATCTCTGCATTTTATTGTCAACATCATAAATTTTATAATCAGTCTCCTTCATTTTGACATCCATTTCTGATTTAAATTCTTCCACCTTAGCATCCGTTTTAATAATTGCTTCTGATAGTCCAGTCATTAATTTATTAGTCACCTTATCATACTTTTCTTGCACCACCTCTTTAATTTCTTTAATCTCCTGCTTAATTTCCTGTTGTGATTCTTTAAATTTTTCATCCAAAACCTAGGTAATAAAATCCTTTAAACTTTCAAAATCAAACTCTTTTTTCTGGCTCTGCTGGCTGGGAGGCTGCTGTTCAGGCTTACGTGTGGGGGATCCCCCCCCCCTGCCGCCTTTCCTTCCTGTTTAGTTTGCTTAGAAGCCATCCTGCCACATAAGCTGGCTTTTCCAAAAAAAGAAATTCTTTATCCCTTTCCTCCACCACAAAGTCCTCTAAAAAATTCCCCCAGGTTTAATCAGAGTAAGGGTGAGGTTGAAGCAAAATCAGACTTATTTTAAAAAGAGTTTTCTTTTCTCTTTCTCCACTTGTTACAGACAATGCAACTTTGTAACTAGTTGAAATCCACTCTCGCTTTCAGCTCGTTAACGCTGAAGCCAGGCGCCATTTTCAAGGGACTTTCACTCACTCACTCACTCTTCCGTTTTTAAAATAAGTCACAGGGCTAGTAATACTTGCAGTTTTTAAGGTTCAAGTTGTTCTTCCACCCTGGCAATTTGAATTGCTTTATTTTCAGTAAAGAAAGGTTGCTCCTGATGCCTTGTTCTGCGCTAGGCAGACTCGTCCCACGCTGTTCGGAGTCTCGGCAAGCTGGAAGGGAGCCGCACCTGTTTCCTCCCCAGAAGCAAACGATAGCTATTTGGGGGCTCACAGGGGCTCAACCTGCTTCTCACCACTCTCTTCCAAGATTCCTGCAGGATTCTGGAACTTCTGAGCCGCTTCTCTTGATTGAAGCGGCTCTAACAGGCAGCGGGGCTGGCGGTCCAGAAACGGGACCGTCTTTCGGCGTCGGGAGGCAAACCGGAAGTTTGACCATGGTATCATGCTGCACCGGTTGGAAGAGTTGGGGATGGGGGGCACCGTGTTATGGTGGTTCTCCTCCTTTCTCTCAGACCGGTCGCAGTTTGTGTTGGCAGGGGGGCAGAGGTCGATCTCGAGGCCTCTTATATGTGGAGTGCCTCAGGGGTCAGTCCTCTCACCCTTTCTGTTCAACATTTATGTGAAGCCACTGGGTGAGTTCATCCATGGCTTTGGGGTGAAGTACCATCAGTACGCTGATGACACCCAGCTGTATATCTCCACCCCAGGCCACCCCAACGATGCCCTTGAAGTGATGTCCTGGTGCCTGGAGGCTGTGCAGATCTGGATGGGGAGAAACAGGCTCAAGCTCAACCCTTCCAAGACTGAGTGGCTGTGGTTCCCGGCATCCCGATATAGTCAGTTGACTCCATCACTGATTATTGGGGGTGAGTCTTTGGCCCCCTCGGAGAGGGCTCGCAATCTGGGAGTCCTCCTGGATACGCAGCTGTCCTTGGAGGAACACCTGATAGCTGTTGCCAGGGGGACTTTTTGTCAGGTTTGCCTGATCCGCCAGTTGCGGCCCTTTCTTGATCGGGATTCCTTGTGCACAGTCACTCATGCCCTCGTCACCTCTCGCCTGGACTACTGCAACGCTCTCTACATGGGGCTCCCCTTGAAGGGCACCCGGAGGCTCCAACTGGTCCAGAATGCGGCCGTGCGGGTAATCATGGGAGCCGCATGGCGCTCCCATACAACACCTCTCCTGCGTGAGCTGCACTGGCTCCCAGTGGTCTTCCGGGTGCACTTCAAGATGTTGGTCATCACCTTTAAAGCGCTCCATGGCATAGGACCTAGTTATCTTCGAGACCTCCTGCTGCTACCGACAGCCTCCCATCGACGGCCTCCCATCGACTTGTGCACTCCCACAGAGAGGGCCTCCTCGGGGTGCCATCAGCCAAACAATGTAGGCTGATGACCCCCAGGGGGAGGGCCTTCTCTGTGGGGGTGTTGTGGCCCCGCCTTCTGAGCCTATCTCATCGGAGGAAGAAGGCTCCGAACATGAGGGAGAGGAGTCAGCCAGGCCTCCCTCTCCAGGCCCCTCCCTTCTGGCACTGTCTCAGGTGCCAGCCAAGGGAGAGGAGATTAGCCAGGAGCCAAGTGTCTCGGATGAGGGCGAGGAAGGAGAGCCGTCGTTCCTGGATGCACGCCAACAAAGGTGTGATAAACGGTTGCAGCAGCTAAGGAGGCGTGCTAAGGATTAGAACTGAGTCACTGGACCACACCCCAGAGGCTATATAAGAGGGTGGTGGCTGGTAAAACTCCGTGACAAACAAAAACTAACTTTGGCTAGTCACTTGAACAACGTCTGAAGCTGCCGAAGGGATATTGTTTTGCTGGACTATTTGCCATGCGTATGTAATGTTATGTTATCTGTTGCAGTAAAGCTCTTGGCAGACGGTGCTTATATTGTTGCCAAGTTTGAGATAACGACCTGTGTGCGTGCTAAGTACTTTCTTAACCCTCAGCTGGCTGTGTTTGTGTGTGTGTGTAGACGGGGACAGATCAGGGGGCACCTACCCTCTGGAATCAGCTGCCCAGAGAGATAAGGAGAATCCAAGACCTCGGTGTATTCCGCCGTGCCCTTAAAACCTTTTTTTCCAGCAAGCCGGGCTGGCCTAACACTTTTTAAAATGTTTTTAATTGGTTTAATGTTTTTAATTGTTATTGTTTTTAATCATGGGGCCAAATTTATATATATATTTTTAATTGTATTTTAATGTTTGTAGTTTATGTTTTTACTTGGCTATACACCTCCCTGAGTCCTCAGGAAGAAAGGCGGTATACAAATTTAAAAATAAATAAATAAATAAATAAATCTGGGTCACACTCAGGATTAGATTTCCACAAGCTTCCTAGTTCTTTTATGTTACTACATAAAAGAAATGTCTCCATGGCACTGATTGCACATCTGCAAAGAATGCCAGCTATAACCCAAAGTGAAGCAACTCACCAAAGCCCTTTGCAACATCCTCAAAAAAGGGGACGGAGGCTCTCTCAGCAAATGCATCAGCCTGGTTCACTAGAGCCTCTTTGACCGTCTCATAGCCAGTCAGCACCACCATCTCCTGGAAACCCAGTTTGATGCGGAAAATGGGACCATATTCTTTTGACCACTGGAATTCAGCAGAAGGAAAACAAGAGACCATTTTGATCAACCATTAGACTCAAGTACATAGAAGAAGGTTTTAAGAAACTAAGAGTCAAAATTCAAAGGTGGAGATGATATTTCCTTTTTCTATTCTATTGAAAATTTTGATAGTATATTTTTCTTTACAATTTTTAATTTCCATATGATCTAATTTAATATAAATTTAAAAAATCTTATGTAATAAAAGATTCTCACACATTAGAAAGGTATGTCAAACTGGGGGGGAGGGAACGGTTTTTAATATGTTTTAAAGGGGTCATTTGTGCAGGACATACTATGAAGATGAAACCCGCACAAGGGATTCTCTTCCATTCCACAATTTGGAAAGGTGCCTTGAGCATACAGTAGTCCTGGATATATAGTAGAATTTCATAAAAAAGAAAATGAGCCTCTGACATCTTGTTCACGAGATCACACAGAAACAATAAAAACATTTACAATGTAACTGTTTCTTTGATTATCTAAGAAAGGGGAACACAACAACTAGACCCTTTCACTCTTTTGTGTGAGTATACATGTTTAACACATGTACACATTCACACTAATTTAATTTAACATCAGCATACTCACACGTTTTTCCTCCATTGTACAACTGCTCAACTGCTTGTATAAATAATTCCACAAACAAATATTTCACTCCATGCTTTCTTCAGGTAGAATAATTATTATTTCAGGAAACTTTGACAAGCCAATGAGCTCCACTTTCCAAATCTTTTTGAATAACGTCTTTTTGTTTATTGTTAGAGGGTTTTCCACTCTCCATGTCTTAAAAATGACTCAACCTTCAGACATAAACACAAACCACATTCCACATAGAATAGAATAGAATAGAATTCTTTATTGGCCAAGTGTGATTGGACACACAAGGAATTTGTCTTGGTGCATATGCTCTCAGTGTACATAAAAGAAAAGAGACATTCGTCAAGAATCATAAGGTACAACACTTAATGATAGACATAGGGAACAAATATGCAATCAAATCATATTAGGAAACAGTCAATATAAATCGTAAGGATACCAGCAACAAGGTTACAGTCATACAGTCATAAGTGGGAGGAGATGGGTGATAGGAATGATGAGAAGAATAATAGTAAAGCAGACTAGTTTGACAGTGTTGAGGGAATTATTTGTTTAGCAGAGTGATGACGTTCGGGGAAAAACTGTTTTTGTGTCTAGTTGTTCTGTGCAGTGCTCTATAGCGTTGTTTTGAGGGTAGGAGTTGAAACAGTTTATGTCCAGGATGCGAGGGGTCTGCAGGGCCGGATTTTCCTATAGGCTAACTAGGCTTCAGCCTAGGGCCTCAAGATCCAAAGGGGCCTACACAGTGTGGGATTCTGGGGGTTCTAGGTGGCTCGGCCGAACCCTTTGTTAAATTGCTGGCTCCCCCGCCCCTCCGCACCACTATTTATTACCAATAAATAGTGGTGGGCGAGGGGCGGGGGAGCCAGCAATTTAACAAAGGGTTCGGTGGGTTTTTTTGTAATTTTATTGGCCCCCGGAGCTTCAGCAGAGGCTAATTGGCCTCCCGGCTCTCAGCTGATTTGTCTCCGCTGTTTTGCTCAGGGCTCTTCTGCTTCCCTGCAAAGAAACGAAACTGAAACTGCTTTGCTGTTGCTGCAAGGTTGGAAAATTAGGCAGGCAGAATTCTTTTCTTTTTCCTCACCAAAAAAGGTACGTGCAAACAATGGGAATTTTAGGGAAAAAGAGAAGAGTTCAGGATTTTAAAACACAAAAGAAAAAAAAGCTGTATTTAACTAGGGAATTGTAATAATTGAGATACTATTAATTGTATATTTCTGAAAGCAGAAATGGTTAAGTTGTGGTTTGGAGGAATATATGGGGGAAATTATTTGGTTTATTATTATTGGTAAATATAATTAATGGATTTGTAAGAAATTGGATTGCATGGAAATAATTGGAATATTCATGTTCATATTGATTAATATACAAAAAAGGTAGTTATATAACTAATTGATTTATATTAAAATGTTGAATTTATATTAAACAACTAATATTACATAATTAACCAATGTGAGGATGGATATAAAAATAGATGACAATGGGAAGGGGTATAATATAGAATAGAAGGGAAAAATTGAATTTGATTAAGATTAGAGATGAGGATGAGGGTAATATTGGTTTTTTACAAAAATAGATGAGGAATAAATATGGCAAAAAGGAAATATAGAAATTGTAAATTTAATTGAAATGACTAAACACTGTTTAAATTTGTGAACCGGCCAAATACTCTGTTCAAAGAAAATACATTGTATGTTTGTATGTGTGTTTCTAATTATTGTTATTTATTCATATTTGTTCTCTTTTATTCTTTAAAGTTTAACAATTCATTCTTTATCTTAATATCTTTATATTTGTTTGGGGTTGGCTTTCTTCCCTTTCATCTTTTTTATTGTATAGCAATCTTTCTCCTCAAACCTACCACCTCTCTTTTCTTTCCTTCTTACTTTCTCTTCCTCCCCCTCTTCTTCTCCTCCCTACTTCCTCTTCCTTTCTCCTTCTCCTCCTCTCTTCCTCCCTCTCTCTCCTACTCTAATTTCCCTTCCCTTCCTTCATCCCTCTCTATTGCTGTATCCTTTTATGCATATGGACTACTCAGAGGGCTGAAAAAGTTATTTCTGACTGGTCCTTGCACTTTTGACCAGTTCTCGAACTTACGACTGTCCTCACATTTTACGTTTTTGCCCTATCTTGTCACCATGGTGAAGAAAAGCAGTTGTGAAATGAGTGACATGGTTGTTAAGAAAACTGCACGGGCATAAATGTGAGGATGGTCATAAGTGTGAGGACCGGTCAAAAGTGCGAGGCCCAGTCAGAAATGACTTTTTTCAGCCCTCTGGGTAGTCCTTTTGTGCATATGGACTACTCAGAGAGCTGAAAAAGTTATTTCTGACTGGTCCTCGCACTTTTGACCAGTCCTCGAACTTACGACTGTCCTCACATTTTACGTTTTTGCCCTATCTTGTCACCATGGTGAAGAGAAGCAGTTGTGAAATGAGTGACATGGTTGTTAAGAAAGCTGCACGGGCATAAATGTGAGGATGGTCATAAGTGTGAGGACCGGTCAAAAGTGCGAGGCCCAGTCAGAAATGACTTTTTTCAGCCCTCTGAAAAAAGTCTATGCACATAGCCACGCCCACCCGGTCACATGACGAGCTACCCATGCCTACACAGTCACGTGACCAGCTAGCCACGCCCACCCAGTCACATGATTGCCAAGCCACACCCCCAACTAAGCCACACCCACATAACCTGTTGTTAAAAAATTGAATCCCACCACTGGTGAAAGGGCCTCATAAGTGGAATAGCCTAGGGCCTCTTTCAATCTAAATCCGGCCCTGGGGGTCTGTAAATATTTTCACAGCCCTCTTTTTGACTCGTGCAGTATACAGGTCCACAATGGAAGGCAGGTTGGTAGTAATTGTTTTTTCTGCAGTTCTAATTATCCTCTGAAGTCTGTGGCTGTCTTGTTGGGTTGCAGAATCAAACCAGACAGTTACAGAGGTGCCGATGACAGACTCAATAATTCCTCTGTAGAACTGTATCAGCAGCTCCTTGGGCAGTTTGAGCTTTCTGAGTTGGCACAGAAAGAACATTCTTTGTTGCGTTTTTTTGATGACATTTTTGATGTTAGGTGTCCATTTTAGGTCTTGAGATATGGTAGAACCTAGAAATTTGAAGATCTCTACTGTTGATACTGTGTTGTCTAGTATTGTAAGAAGTGGTAGTATGGGAGGGTTTCTCCTAAAATCCATCACTATTTCTACGGTTTTGAGTGTGTTCAGTTCCAGATTGTTCTGGTCATACCACGAGGCTAGTTCTTCAACCTCCCATCTGTATGCGGATTCATCACTTTTGAATGAGACTGATCACTGTTGTGTCATCTGCAAACTTCAGTGGTTTAACAGATGGATTGTTTGAGATGCAGTCATTGGTATATAGAGAGAAGTGGAGAGAGCACACCCTTGTGGGGCCCCTGTGCTAATTGTACACGTATCTGATGTGATTCTGCTTAGTTTCACCTGCTGCTTCCTGTCTGTTAGGAAGCTTATGATCCATTTACAAGTGTGTTCAGGTACCACTAGCTGGTTTAGCTTAGTTAGAAGACTGTCTGGAATGATAGTGTTGAATGCTGAACTAAAGTCTACAAAGAGGACCCTTGCATAGGTCTTTGGAGATTCAAGATGTTGTAGGATGTAGTGCAGAGCCATATTAACAGCATCATCTGTTGATCTATTTGCTCGGTATGCAAATTGCAGGGGGTTTAACAGCGGATCCGTTATGGTTTTCAAGTTGGACAGCACTAGCCTTTCAAAGATTTTCATAACTACAGATGTTAGAGCAACTGGTCTGTAGTCATTCAGTTCCTTGATTGTAGGCTTTTTCAGCACTGGGATGATAGTAGAGTGTTTGAAGCAAGAAGGAACATAGCACATCTCTAGTCATTTATTGAAGATACGGGTGAAATGGGGGGTAATTGGTCAGCACAGATTTTTAAGCAAGAAGGGGTTGTACACTTTGGAACAATGTAGTGCTTAAGTTTAGCCGTGAACCAAGGCTTGTTGATACTGTATATTTGCATGTTCCTTGTCGGTACACATAGGTTTTCACAGAAGTTGACATATGATGTTACAGTATCTGTGAGTTCATCTAAGTCTGCAGAGGTACTTTCAAAAACATTCCAATCAGTGCAGTCAAGGCATGCATGTAGCTTTAACTTTGCCTCCTCAGCCCAGATCCTCACTGATTTAATTGTTTTGTGGTTTTAAATCTTTGCCTGTAAGCAGGTACAAGGTGAATCATGCAATGATCAGAGTGTCTCACAGTTGCTCATGGTAAAGACTGATAAGCATCTTTTAGTGTTGTGTAGCAATGGTCTAAAGCAGGGGTGAAATCTAAAATTTGTTATTACTGGTTCTGTGGGCGTGGCTTGGTGTGGGGGGGTAATGTGACTGGGTGGGTGTGGCCAATTGTTTTTTTACTTTTAAAACCATTTTTTACATGTAAAACCATGTTAAAAAATGCTTTCAAAAGGCTCTGATGATCCCAGCTGAGTTGCCTTATGGGCAGGCAACTCAGCTGGTATTGTCAGAGCTTGGATCGTCAGAGCTATTTAAAAGAAAAAAACTTTTTTTCTTTTTAATGGCTCTGGCAATCCAAGCTGAGTTGCCTGATTAGCAGGCAACTCAGCTGGAATCGTCAGAGCTTGGATCGTCAATGCCATTTAAAAGGAAAAAAGTTTTTTTCTTTTAAATGGTTCTGACGATCCAAGCTGAGTTGCTTGATCGGCAGGCAACTCAGCTGGGATCGTCAGAGCTTGGCTCATCAGAGCTTGGCTCGTCAGAGCCATTTAAAAGAAAAAAAAAGCTCTGATGATCGCGCGGCTCAGCTGGGCATGGGGGGTGGGGGCAGGGATTTTTGCTACTGGTTCTCCAAACTGCCCACCGCCATCGCTACCTACTCACCTGAGCCAGTCTGAACCGGGAGTATTTCACCCCTGGTCTAAAGTATTCTTGCCTCTAGTGGGACAATTGACATTTGAAAGTATTTTGGTAGCTCTTTCCTTAAGTTTGCTTTGTTTAGATCTCCCAAAATAATGGCCAATGAATCGGGGTATTTGGCTTCATCCTCCATAATTTAGCTAGAGTCCGTAATGTCTTGTTTACACAGGCTTGTGGAGAGACATAAACAGCAATTACCGTATTTTTAGGAGTATAAGATGCACCTTTTCCCCCCCCAAAAAGAGGGTGAAAATCTGGGTGTATTTTATACTCCAAATGTAGCCCCGCCCAGCTTCTCAAACGGAGGTTTTAGAGGCTGAAAAAAGCATCAGAAACGAAGCTTCAGAAAAGCAGCCCACAAACAGAGCTTCAGAAAAGAAGCCCACAAACAGAGCTTCAGAGGCTTTTTTTCTGAAGCTCTGTTTCAGAGGCTTTCAGAGGCAGAAAAGAAAGTTTTTTCTGAAACAGAGTTTCAGACGTTTCAGAGGCAGAAAAGAAAGCAAAGCACAGAGCTCACAACCAAGGAACCTGTTGCTAAAATTCACCTCTGGGAATAGCTGATTGGGGGTATTCCAAGAGGCCGATCCACCTGCCAATCAGCTTTTTTCTTATTTTTCTCCCCAAAAACTAAGGTGCGTCTTATACTCTGAAAAATACGGCAGTAGAAATGAGGAGAACTTGCGTGGACAGTAAAATGGTTTACAGCTGATAAGTAAAGACTCTAAGTTTTCATCACAGAATTTATATATTATAGTTATATCCTGAGACCAGCTTTGTTGATATATAAGCATAAGCCTCCTCCCTTCTTTTTACCTGATGATTCTGCAATTCTGTCTGCTCTATGTATCCAAAGCCCTGTAATTTGCATGCTGTTGTCATCAATATCATCATGTAACCAGGTTTCAATAAAGCATAAGGCAACTGTGCTGTGAAAATCAGAGTTGCATCTGTTTAAAAGGAGTATTTCATCCATCTTGTTAGCAAGTGAACATAAATTTGTGAGGAAGATTGAAGGAAGAGCAGTTCTATATCCCCTGTTCCTTAGCCTGTTTAAATTTCCAACCTTTTACCTCATCTCTGCTTCCTCTGTTTGAATTTTTTGGTAATCCATAGCTCCGGGAAAATTGCTTCTTCCTGTGTTAGAATCTCCTCCGCATTTGTAAAGACAGGGGGTAGTGAGATCACAGAAAGCTGCTCCTTAAAGAAACATTGCTTAATTCTTAGCAGATGGTCTCATGAGTATGAAATCCATAGTGAGTCACAGAGAATAATAAAAAATAAAGAAACCATTAGAGAGCATTTCACCGAGGCAGCCTTTGGCGGCACCATCTTTGATCAGGGAAAGAATAGAATAGAATAGAATAGAATAGAATAGAATAGAATAGAATAGAATAGAATAGAATAGAATAGAATAGAATAGAATAGAATAGAATAGAATTTTTTTATTGGCCAAGTGTAATTGGACACACAAGGAATTTGTCTTGGTGCATATGCTCTCAGTGTACATAAAAGAAAAGATATATTCATCAAGAATCATAAGGTACAACAGTTAATGATAGTTATAGGGTACAAATAAGCAATCAGGAAACAATATCAATATAAATTGTAAGGATACAAGTAGCAACATACAGTCATAAGTGGAAGGAGATGGATGGTGGGAACGATGAGAAGATTAATAGTAGTGCAGACTTAGTAAATAGTTTGATAGTGCTGAGGGAATTATTTGTTTAGCAGAGTGATGGCATTTGGGGGAAAAACTGTTCTTGTATCTAGTTGTTCTGGTGTGCAGTGCTCTATAGCATCGTTTTGAGGGTAGGAGTTGAAACAGTTTATGTCCAGGATGTGAGGGGTCTGTAAATATTTTCACAACCCTCTTTTTGACTCATGCAGTATACAGGTCCTCAATGGAAGGCAGGTTGGTAGCAATTGTTTTATCTGCAGTTCTAATTATCCTCTGAAGTCTGTGTCTGTCTTGTTGGGTTACAGAACCAAACCAGACAGTTATAGAGGTCTTCACAGAAGCTGACACATGATGTTACAGTCTCTGTAAGTTCATCTAAGTCTGCAGAGGTACTTTCAAAAACATTCCAATCAGTGCAATCAAGGCGGGCCAGTAGCTTTAACTTTGCCTCCTCCGTCCAGGTCTTCACTGATTTAATTGTTAGTTTTGTGGTTTTAAGTCTTTGCCTGTAAGCAGGTACAAGGTGAATCATGCAATGATCAGAGTGTCCCACAGTTGCTCGTGGTAAGGACTGATAAGCATCTTTTTGTGTTGTGTAGCAATGGTCTAAAGCAGTGGTGGGTTGCCCCCGGTTCACACCGGTTCTATAGAACTGATAGTAAAACCGGCAGGAAGCTCCACCCACCAACCCCAACACCATCAAAATGCTTCTGCGCATGCGCAGAAGATTCTGTCCTTGCGCAGAAGAGTGTGTGTGCGCGAGCGAAGTGAGCATGCATGCGCAGCCCTGCTGTGAACCAGTAGTAAAGGTAAGTAGGACCCACCCCTGGTCTAAAGTATTCTTGCCTCTAGTGCAGGGATGAAATGGTCCCGGTTTGGACCAGATCACCTGATCCGGTAGCGATGGCGGCGGGTGGTTCGGAGAACTGGTAGCAAAAATCCCTGCCCTCCCCCTATGCCCAGCTGAGCCGTGCGATCATCAGAGTCTGTTTTTTTTACTTTTAAAAGCATTTTTTCTACAACCTCTTTGGCCGAAAAAATGCTTTTAAAAGTAAAAAAAAAAAAGCCTCTGATGATCACACGGCTCAGCTGGGATCGTCAGAGACTTTTAAAAGCATTTTTTTCTGCAACCTCTTTGGCTGAAGAGATTGTAGTTAAAAAAATGCCTTTAAAAGCCTCTGGCAATCCCAGCTGAGTTGCCTGATTATCAGAGGCTTTTAAAAGCATTTTTTTTCTGCAACCTCTTCGACTGAAGAGGTTGTAGAAAAAATGCTTTTAAAAGTATATTTTAAAAAAAAGTTGGCCACGCCCACCCAGTCACATTACCCACCACCACCAAACCATGCCCACAGAACCGGTAGTTACAAATTTTAGATTTCACCCCTGCTCTAGTGGGACAGTTGACATGCTGAAAGTATTTTGGTAGTTCTTTCCTTAAATTTGCCTTGTTTAGATATCCCAAAATAATGGTCAGTGAATCAGGGTATTTGGCTTCAGCCTCCATAATTTGGTCAGCTAGAGTGGGTAATGCCTTGTTTACACAGGCTTGTGGTGGAACATAAACAGCAATTAGAAGAAATGAGGAAAATTCACGAGGCGAACAGTATGGTTTGCAGTTGATAATTAATGTCTCTAGGTTTTCGTCACAGAATTTATATATTATAGTTATATCCTGAGACCAGTTGTTGTTGATATATAAGCATAAGCCTCCTCCCTTCTTTTTACCAGATGTTTCTGCAATTCTGTCTGATCGTTGAATCTGAAACCCTGGGTTATAAACAGCACTAAATGTCATTTTCAGACCTGTGGAGCTTTGTCCTTTAAGTTTCCACTTTAAAAAAAAATTAATTTATGATTTATTTGAAACATTTCAATTAACAAGGATTCCCTTTTGAGAAATGAACCTGGAACAAAGACTTACATTTACTTTTATAGTTGGCACAACAAAGAAACTTTAAAGTAAAAGCTGGTTGTCTTAAGGAAAATCATCTGCCCAGTTACATCATGAAAAATTAGACATCCAATATTATGTAAGCATGATTGAAAAGAGCATTGTATTCTGAATAAAAGTAAAAGCAAGGGAAAACATGTCAGAATGGGTATGGATAAGATACATTCACAGCACTTTTCCAACTAATACTTGTTTTGTTCATTAATTGTAAATGAACCTGTTTTTTTTCCTGTCAAGCACTTCCACAAGGTCCCAGTTTCTAAAAGAAAGACTTTTTACATTCTTTTTGCTAGGCTGGGCTTATGGCCAATTATTAACAATACATTTAAAAGAGGGAGAAAAGGAGAAATAAGGCAAATTAAGAAAGAAAAGAAAGAAAACCCATTTTAGTAAGCCAGTGCTACACTACTACAAAATACAAAATGCAAGTATTACATATTCTATGTAGACCTCAGCCCACCCCAGACTTATCTAAACAAGTTACCAAGTTTTTATCCCACCCCAACAAGTTGTTGAAAGAATATTCAGGCTTTACCTCTATCATTGTTTTGAAAGGCTTCTTCAGATCCATCATATGTAGATTTCCCAAAATGGGTATAGTCGTGGGTCCCGGAGGGAGATTGCGGGAGCTGTTACTCCAGGAACTCCCCTTTTTCAAAAGGAACATAATTGCAAGAATAAATAGTAGTAATGTCAAAATTGCTCCAGTGCAAACCATTTCTTTTTGTAAGCAGTTTTAAGCAACAATTATGAGGAATTTTGTAAGCTGAAATAACTCCAGTGTATTTCAAAGCAACTCTGCCTACTGAACCAACAGAGAGAAAGTACAGTGAGTCCTTCTGAATCTTGCCCTTGTTTTCCCCAGTAATTTGACCTGCCCTTGCATGAGTTTATGAAAACTTAGCAAACCAGTTTCACATCTATGTGAAAGCACAATCAAAAATCAATCTTTTAAGATAGATGTATAGAAATAATATTTAGGAGGGATTGTGAAATCTTCATGAAATTTATAAAAATATCTAACAGAACCTTCAGGAATAAATATTTTACTATAAATTTATTTATTTATTTATTTGCAAGTATTTATATGCCACCCTTCTCCCGACAGGACTCAGGGCGGAGAACACAGGTAAAAACAAATAAACAGATAAAAACATACAATAAAAACCCAATTAAAACCAGTTAAGATCGAATGATAATAAATAATAACACCCAAGGATCTAAATCAGCCCATTTGTTGGAATAGCCAAGTCTTCAGGCCCCAACGGAAAGAACAGAGATCAGGTGCTGTCCGGAGCTTGGTGGGTAACTCGTTCCAGAGGGCAGGGGCGCCCACAGAGAATGCCCTACCCCTGGACATCACCACACAACATTGTCTGGCCGATGGTACCCTGAGGAGAGCAGCCCTGTGGGAGCGGACAGGACAGTGGGAGGCAGGCAGGAGATGGTCCTGCAAGTACCCTGGACCTAAGCCATGTAGGGCTTTATAGGTGAGTACCAGCACCTTGAAGCAGATCCAGAGGACCACCGGTAACCATTGCAGCTCGCGCAGGAGAGGTGTTACACGGGAGTAACGAGGAGCTCCCGTAACAACCCGTGCGGCCGCATTCTGGACCAGCTGGAGCCTCCGGGTGTACCCCAAGGGCAGCCCCATGTAGAGGGAATTGCAGTAATCCAAGCGGGAAGTAACCAGGGCATGAGTGACCGTGCGAAGGGCATCTCGGTCCAGGAAAGAGCGCAACTGGCGCACCAGGCGAACCTGTGCAAAAGCCGCCCTGGTCACGGCCATCAAATGATCCTCTAGAGATAGCTGAGAATCCAGGAGGACACCCAAGTTGCGGGTCCTTTCTTTGAGGGCAAGTACCTCCCCCCCCATCAAAAGTGATGAGACCTCTGAAACACAAGGTGCCGGCATCCACAGCCACTCAGTCTTGTCTTGTCTTGTCACTGAGTCTGAGTCTGTTCCTCCCCATCCAGGCCCACACCGCCTCCAGGCAACGGGACATCACGGAAAGGGCATCCCCGGGGTGGCCAGGGATGGAGATGTACAACTGAGTATCATCTGCATACTGATGATACCTCACCCCAAAACCACGAATGATCTCAACCAGCGGCTTCATATAGATGTTAAAGTGTAGGAGGGAGAGAATCGACCCGTGAGGTACCCCACAAGTTAGGGGCCTCGGGGTGGATCTCTGTCCCCCCACCCATACAAACTGCGAGCGACCTGAGAGGTAGGAGGAGAACCACTGTAGAACAGTGCCTCCTACCCCTAACCCCCAAGTCGCTGCAGTAAGATACCATGGTCGATGGTATTGAAAGCCGCTGAGAGGTCAAGTAGGACCAGGATGGGGGAACAACCACCATCCCGGGCCCGCCAGAGATCATTCACCAGAGCAACCAATGCCGTTTCCGTGCTGTACCCGCACCAAAAACCCAACTGGTACAAGTCTAGGTACTCCGTTTCCTCCAGGAACTGTGGGAGCTGTTGTGCCACAACGGTCTCAACAACCTTCGCTATAAAGCGGAGGTTGGAGACGGGCCGATAGTTATTAAGTGAGTCTGGATCCAGGGCAGGCTTCTTGAGGAGGGGTCGAACCACCGCCTCCTTAAGAGATGTGGGGAAGATCCCCTCCCTCAAAGAAGAGTTGACAATTGCCTGGATCCAGTCTCCAGTCACCTCCTGGGCAGCTGAAACAAGCCAGGAGGGACACGGATCCAACAAACTCGTGGAGGCACCCAGTCTACCCACAATCCTGTCCACTTCATCAACAGAAACAGGATCAAACTCAACTCAGATGCTACTCCCAAGACCTACCCCAGTCTCCCAAGTGGATTCCGCCCAGTCGGAGTCCAATCCGATCCGGATCTGAGCAATTTTATCATGCAGAAACTGTACAAAATCCTATGTCAACTTGCAAAGCTTTCAAGGAGGGAGGGAGAACTGATGGAGCTGATTGAAGTTACATTCCATACATGCTTCCTAACCGCAATCAGAAGGAGGGTGTTGGATTTCACAGCCGGCCAAAGTGATTAATTGGAGAATGTGATTTATGACATGGCCAGGGAGGAGGGGAGAGACAGGGTCATAGAGGAACGTAAATCTACGTGGGGTTAGTTCTAACTGCACCCGAATATTGCCGAAATGGTGCTCCTAATAAATGACTGTATTTCTTTTGAAGTTTGGCTCATGGCTCATGAATTAATTAGGGCATCTTTCGGAAACTTCACAGACAGTTAGAACTGCTTTTGAAATCTATCAAGATTACCAGGTTTCCTGAATCCTGGTCTCTCCAATCGCTCCCCAATGTTTCGGGTGCTGGGAGGGAAAATCAGGCAACCATGGCAGAAGATGGGCTATCTGAAGAGGGCCAGCTACATCAAATGCAAGCATACAGAGGCCAACAGGGGGAGAGAGGAGCAGTGCTGAATGAACTGCCCCAGTTCAGAGGAAAGTTTGATGGGGACTCAGCCCAGCTAGCTCTATTCCTTGACTCAGCTGAGATCCACCTAGAATGTTATGGACACCTCTACCCATCCCCCAGAGCCATGGTGAATACCATCGCAGAGGGGCTAGAGGGGGAAACAAGGGAATGGCTAGCAGCCCTCCACAAGAGGAAAGCCCCCCAACTGCAAGACGTAGATGACTTCCTACGACTACTAGAGGCCAGATTCGAGGAGGCAGAGGAAGACCTGTATGCAGAGGATGAGCTCAGCTATCTAAAGCAGAGGGGCCGTCCCATTAAAGAGCACATCTGTGAATTTAGGAGAATCATTGGGAAGCTACACCCCTTGCCAGAGCAGTTGCTAGTGCACTTTTTCAGAACAAGCCTGGACAATCAAATTGCCCAGGTAACCATTTACCTGGATATCCCAAACCAGCTCTCTGAGTGGTTCCGAGTAGTAATAAAAGTCGACAGTGGATTGCGTGCCAACGACATGTCAAAGCAACCAGATGGCAACCAGAGAGGCCAACCAGACCAGGGACCACCCAGTAGACAAGAAACCACAGCACCACAGCCTACCCAGAGGCCAGTCGTCCCACGGAGCCCGCTGAGGTGCTACAGGTGTGGGGGGATTGGTCAACTGGCAGCAACGTGTGGAACCCCGAGGCCAGACCCACCACCCAAGGCACGACCGGAACGAGGGCCCAAGCGTGCCACCAACACACCACGGAAAGTCCCCCAGGGTCCAGAGGTCTTCGCCCACTTGACCGAAACAAGGGGGATCCCAGATGATGGAAATCAATCCCCTGAATCATATGACAGCGAGGACGAGGGTGAAGATGACCCAGTGGTGAGTGGACCCATCCACCCTTTTCTCTTCCCTATACGCCTAACGGCCCCAAAAACAGGGACCCAAGGGACTTTCCAAGCCCTAATAGATTCGGGCTGCACAAGGTGCCTGATTAACCTACCCACAGTCCTAAAATTGGGGATCCGAGTCAAAAAGCTCAACCACCCAATCCAATTTGAACAAGTTGATGGATCCCTAGTGGGGGGAACTTACACCACACATCTGACCGAGCTGGAGCTAGCAGATCACTGGGAAACGATTCGGTTCATAATAGCCCCCAAATGACAGATCCAGTCATACTGGGACTCTCTTGGCTAGACAAATGGGGCCCCATCATCTGGTGGCAAGAGGGAACCCGCAGGCTGAGGATAGCAAAGGGCCCCCAACCCCTGCCGCTCCAACCAGGGGAGATGCCCCCCATGCAGGGGCCACAATCCCTCCTGCCACAGCAAGGGAAGATGCCACCGACACAAGGGTCCCTCCCTAAGGGTACACCAGAGCAACTGGCGGCCGCATCCCACAGCTCCCATGAGACAGAACAAATCCCAGAGGAATACCAAGACCTTGCAGAGGTGTTTAGCGAGGCCAAGTGTGACGTTCCACCCCCCCCCCCACTGCGAGGCCGATTGCGCCATCGAGATCATCCCTGGGGTGAAACTACCTAAATCTAAATTGTATGCCATGACGCCCCGTGAAATGCAAGAAATGCGGAACTACATAGACAAGAACCTACAAAGGGGTTTCATTGAGCCAGCCAAACCACGGGTCGCAGCACCGGTCCTCTTCAAAGAGAAGAAAGACGGCTCTATGCGCCTGGTTGTTGATTTTAGTGATATCAACGCTGTTTGCGTACACAACTTATATCCTCTTCCCCTCATGAAGGACATGCTAGCCAACCTGGCTAAAGGAAAAGTTTTCACCAAACTAGACCTTCGAGAAGCTTACTACCGAATATGCATCAAGGAAGGAGATGAATGGAAAACGGCATTCAACTGCCCCCTGGGGAGTTTCCAGTTCAAGGTAATGCCCTTTGGACTGCAAGGAGCCCCGGTGGTGTTCATGCAGCTGATAAATGAAGTCCTACATGAGCACCTGTACAAAGGGGTCCTTGTCTACCTTGACAATATTCTCATCTACACGGAGACCATAGACAAACACATACCCCTCGTCCGCCAAGTGCTGGAAAAACTGCTGAGGGCGAACCTGTATGTCAAATTGTCAAAATGCGAGTTCCACCAATCACGACTAGACTACCTAGGCTACCAAGTATCAAACGAGGGAATAGAGATGGACCCAGCCGAAGTCCAATCAGTTCTACAGTGGCAGCCCCCTTGCACCCGCAGACAACTGCAAAGCTTCCTAGGGTTCGCAAACTTCTACAGACAATTCATCCCCTTGTTCGCAAGAATTGCCAAACCTCTGACGGATCTCCTAAAGACAGGAAGTCCAATGACGAAACCCCACCCAGGACAACCCCTACAGTGGGACCTGACCTGCCAATGGGCAATCGAGACACTAAAAGAGATGTTTGCAAAAGAACCTGTCTTAAAGCATCCTGACCCTGAGCAGCCCTTCGTCATCCAAGCAGATGCAAGCGATGTGGCAGTGGGGGCCGTGCTGCTCCAAAAGAACAGCCAAGGTAATCTACAACCTTGCGCCTACACCTCCCGCAAGCTCACCAACACGGAGAGGCGATGGGCGGCATGGGAGAAGGAAGTGTTCGTGGTGAGATGGGCGTTATTGACCTGGCGGCACCTACTAGAGGGAGGCCAGAGACCGTTCGTAGTTTGGACTGATCATAAGAATCTGGAGTCCCTCAGAACCCCACGGAAATTGTCGCCCAGGCAAGTCCGGTGGGCTCAATACTTCAATCGCTTCAACTTTGAGCTTAAGCACATCCCGGGGGGAAGAACTTTCTGGCTGACGCCCTCTCCCAGATGCCCCAATACAACAGTGAGTGGGAGCAGGTAGTGAATGCCATCATCCCCTCCACCCAAGCAGTGGGTCAGGTGGTCACCAGACGGCAATGACGCGACCAGCAGGGCCAACCTGCAAGTGACTTAACTATAAGACTCAAAAATGAAACAGCGACGGACCCCTGGTTCCGAGACAATCAACATTTCTTGATAAAAAGGGATGACCTAGCATGGAAGGGGACAAAGCTCTATGTCCCAGAGACTTTATGCACCCTGATCCTCAAGAGGAGTCACGACGTTAAACCAGCGGGGCATTTCAGCTTCCTAAAGACTCTGCACTTAGTACAAAGACAGTTCTGGTGGTCCCACATGAGAAAAGACGTAGACAGTTATGTAAAAAGTTGTACCATCTGTGCCACAATGAAAAAGCGACCAGGAAAACCTCCCGGACTGCTACAGCCAGTAGCTGAACCAACAAGACCATGGGAGGAGATTGCAATGGATTTTATAGTAGAACTGCCGAGGAGTGGTGGAAACACAGTGATCTGGACTGTAATAGACTTATTCTCCAAACAGGCACATTTTATACCCTGCAGCGGGCTACCTTCAGCCCGCCAGTTGTCCAAACTGTTCCTGAAACACATCTACCGCCTGCATGGAGTACCCAGAAGGATCATCTCTGACCGAGGAGTCCAGTTCACAGCAAAATTCTGGAGGAAATTCCTACGGTCCATAGGTCATCCCAAGGCCTCAGCTCAGCATTTCACCTGAGCACCAACGGGGGGGGGGGCAGAGAGACTGAATGCCATGGTAGAGCAGTACCTGAGGTGCTACGTGAACTATCAGCAGTCCAATTGGGCGGACCTCCTGTCTTTTGCTGAGGTCGCGTATAATAATTCTGTTCACAGTAGCACAGGGCTAACCCCGTTCAAAGTAGTGAGTGGCATGGACTTTGTCCCAATGCCTGAGTACCCAAGGGAGCCCCCCTCCTCAGTCAGCTTGACCGATTGGATGGCGACACTGAAAGCAACCTGGGAGAATGTCAAGAAAGCACTAGCTAAAGCGGCACAAACCTATAAGAAACAGGTAGACAAACACCGAGCTCCCAAAAGGCCATTTCAATTAGGGGAGAAAGTTTACCTCTCCACAAAATATTTGAGGTTAAAGCTCCCCAGCAAGAAATTGGGGCCAAAGTTTATGAGACCATTCCCCATAGTAAAGATAATCAACCCGGTCACGGTGCAATTGAAGTTGCCCCGACTGCTAGGGAAGATACACCCGGTATTCCATAGTAGCCTCTTAAAACCTGTGGTCGGATCGACCCTGAGGCCACTACCTCGTGAGCCCCCAGACCCCATGGTCATAAGGGGCCAGACCCATTATGAGGTGCAGCAAATCCTCAATTCGAAGTGGCATAGGAGACAACTCCAATATTTAATCAAGTGGAAGGGTTACCTCTTATCAGAGACATCTTGGGTAAAGAGTCGAAATATCCAGGCTGATCGCCTTATAGCCAAATTTCATGCAGAAAACCCAAACAAGCCAGGTGGGGGGTCACGTCCCTAAACTCTACATCTGTGCTCAAATTGTTTTGCTTTGCACAGGTCACCCTCGGGAAGTGAGGGGAGCCGAATGTCAACTTGCAAAGCTTTCAAGTTGCCATGAGCAGGAGGGAGGGAGAACTGATGGAGCTGATTGAAGTTACATTCCATACATGCTTCCTAACCACAATCAGAAGGAGGGTGTTGGATTTCACAGCCAGCCAAAGTGATTAATTGGAGAATGTGATTTATGACATGGCCAGGGAGGAGGGGAGAGACAGGGTCATAGAGGAACGTAAATCTACGTGGGGTTAGTTCTAACTGCACCCGAATATTGCCAAAATGGTGCTCCTAATAAATGACTGTATTTCTTTTGAAGTTTGGCTCATGGCTCATGAATTAATTAGGGCATCTTTCGGAAATTTCACATCCTCAGCTCTGCCCTGCAAGGGATCTTCCCTCTGTTAAGGATATTGTTGTTGTGTTACCAACCAGCAGAGTAAATGCACAGAGAAATGTTGCTGAGAGCAATGAATAAGAGATATGCAAACTGGTTTATCAAAAGTTTACTTTATAGTGAAAAAACAATCTCATAGTCTTTAAACAAATTCCAAGTCTTTGCCAGTAAAATCAGTCCGAAGTTACAGATATCTTCTTACCACACAAACAATAGTTGGTTAGAATAACAAACTCACTCTGGTTCACAAACCACGATGGTAGCAGATCCATCCAACCATGATAGCACAATGGTAGCAACTCCTCACACAATGGTAGCATATCATCAACTGCATACTTTACAGTACCTTTCTTAAATACGTTCACAACCAGTGATTATCTACTTACAGCATGACTCAGCATTACAATGAATCAGCAGGAAAACTTTAAAGTCATACAATACATATTCAGATTAAAGTTACAGTACACATATATTGCCTGGACAACTTATTAGGCTCAAACCATATCCTAACACCCTCGCTCCCTGATTGAGGAGGGAGCGGGTCACTCTAAACAGGACCGCTGGGTGGTTTTCTGCAGATGCAATGAGAGCGATGAAGTGGTCCCACTTCGCCGCTTCCATCGCCACAAGATAAGACCTAATGTGGGTTCTTAACTGTGTTCGATCAGATTCAGACTGGGAGGACCTCCAACACTCCTCTAGGTGTCTTTTCCAATGCTTCATTTCCCGGAGCTCCATGGAGAACCAGGGAGCCACCTGGGATCTGCGTCGGGTCAGAGGCTGCAAAGGTGCGATTCGATCCAAGGCGCTGGCCGCCGGCCGTTCCCAGGATCCTACCAGCGCCTCAGCTGAGTCGTGGGATTGAGAGGCGGGGAATGTCCCAAGCTCCGTCAGGAACCTCTCAGGGTCCATCAGGCACCTGGGGCGGAACCATCTTACTGGTTCCGCCTCCCAGCAGCAAGGGTTGGCGGATTGAAAGTCCAGTCTAAGGAGGGAATGGTCGGTCCATGACAGGGGGGCAATGGAGAGTTCCCCCCTACCCCGACCATTTATCCACTGCCCAGAGAGAAAAACCAGGTCAAGTGTGTGACCTCCCCTATGAGTTGGGCCCTGAACAACCTGAGTCAGGTCCATGGCCGCCATGGAGGCCATGAACTCCCGGACTGTCTCAGATATCTCACCAATCGAAGGCAGATTGAAATCTCCCACAACCAAAAGATTGGGGAGTTCAACTGCCACTTTGGCCAAGACATCAAGCAGTGCGGGCAGGGCTGTGGCCATGCAGCTGGGAGATAGGTACGTGACCAACAAGCCCGACTGAACTCCAGGGTCCCATTTCAATAGGAGAGACTCACACCCGCCTATCTGAGGGACAGTGACCTCCCTAGGACTAAGACTTTCTCTAACAACCACTGCCACCCCCCGCCCCTTCCCTGGCATCGCAGCTGATGTAGCACACAAAAGCCCGGGGGGCATAAATCAGTGAGAGGAACTCCCCCCTCTTGCCCCAAGCCAGGTCTGTCCCCTCCTCGTCAATAAGATCTCGTACGAGGAGGGACTTCTTCACAACGGACCTGGCATTCACATACACTAGCCAGAGTCCAGGGTCCCCCACTCTTGCACCCCCAGGGAAGCAGGATGAGCAGTAGGAGCGGGAACGCACCACCACCTGAATACAGCGGATAAGGCGTCCCCGCCCCCTACTTCCATTCCCTCTGCCCTGTCCCACCATCACAGGTATAGAGTGTCCCTCCCCTCTACGAGCTTCATCTTCGCCCCCATCCCCATCCTATCCATCCAACCCATCATGACCATCTGACTGGCAAGGCTGCAGATCCTTAAGAGGCCCCCCCAGCCTCATTATTTACATTAAATACCACCCTCCTCCCGGATCCCCTTAAAATTGACTCTCAAAATCTATTTAAAAAGCCCCACAACCCCCGTTTCTTAGCGTGCCACCTCTCAGGGTTCCAAAACCCATCATCAAGGGCAGCCCTCGATAACTGTGAGGGCCAAGCCTGCGAGAGGGGGGAGTCTCGCAGTGCAAGGAGTTCCGCTGTTGTATACACCGAGAACAAAGAAGAACTGGAGGTGATGAAGGACAATGTTCTTAGGGTGCTGGAGATGGTTAACACAGCGGGAAGAAAAAGATGTTATAAAAAGCCAAACATACTGGAACACCCACTGCCCTCTCACAGCGGTGAGAGATTTTATGACTAAATAAGTCTGTCCAGAGGGAGATAAAAGTCTCAGTAGCCACCCTCTCACGGCGACCAGTCCAGAGTCACAAAGACTGAAAGAGAAAGATGGTCCATCTCCCAACAATGTAATTAAAAATAATCCAGGACTCTCAGTATCTCTGGCTCCTACCCGCCAACTATCAGCAGAAGCCAGAGGATTGGATCAAGAAGGCAAAATGGAGTATCAAAAAGCGGAGTAAGATGTAATCAAACAGCAGGAGTAACACAGGGAGGGAGAAGATGTTTGGATGGGGGTAGCCAAAGCTGGTCGATCGATAACTTCTAGTTTGAGCTGAGTGGCCATACTAGGCCAAGGCCTGATGGGGGGACAATCGAAAGGGGAGACCAATCCAACATCCCCCTTCTGACAGTCCTCAAACCACTCACCACCCCCCGATCTTTTTCAAAAGGCCACTCCGTTTCACTGGCTTAGCCCCCCCTAGAACTTCAAAAAGAGGTGGGATGTCCAGATCACCCCAAGAGACTTAAGCGATCCTAAGCCACTTGTGCGGCCACCCTCTCTGCCACCAATGCACGCAGGTATCATAGCCGGGCCTCCAGGTGCTGCCACCTCCACCGCCATCGTCGTGATCGCTGCCGCCGCCGCCGCCACCACCGCCACCCGCAAATATGACTGATAAATAAATACATAGATACATAAATAAATGGAATCAAATTAATTACTACTAAATGAATAACTATTCAGCCAATGTTTTCCCATGAATAACAGGATTGGTTTAGAATAAAATAAAATGAGCTGGAAGGGACCTTTGAGGTCTTCAAGTCAAGCCCCCTGCTCAAGCAGGAGAACCTATACCATTTTAGATAAGTGACTATCTAGACAGTGTGTCGGCAACCTGTAGCCCCAGAGCCGCATGTGGCTCTTTCATCCCCCTGCTGTGGCTCCCTGTTGGCTGGCTGGCCCTGCTCCTGCCCCTCCCCCTTCCAGTCACTCCTTATGTAGCCTGAGAAAGTAAGGATGACCGGGGATGGAGACTTGCTCTGAACGAGAGGGAAGCACCCCTGTACTTGCCTCTCATCTCGAGGGTGCTTCTTCTGGCACTTCTTAGTGCTGTGTGCATCTCGGTTGCTTGGGGAGTCACGTGACTTGCTCTCCACCCCAAGAGGCTGGACCGGTTGCAGCCAATGCTCCACATCGTAATGGGCTTCAGAAGGGAGAGGGGATGCCATTTACAATGTGAAGCATCGGCCGCAGCCAGCCCAGGCCAGCATCTCAGGGCAGCAAAGCGCATGCGTGATGCGAACTGGTGGTAAAACTGGTTAGAACCACCACTGGAGAGAATGAGAGAGAGAAAAAAGAGAAACAAATGAGAGAGAAGGGAGAGAGAAGAGAGGGAAATAAGAGAGGAAAAAGAGGGAAGCAAATGAGAGAGAAAAGGGGGAGAGAAAGGAAGAAGAAAGGAAGGAAGGAAGGAAGGAAGGAAGGAAGGAAGGAAGGAAGGAAGGAAGGAAGGAAGGAAGGAAAGGAAGGGAGGGAGGGAGGGAGGGAGGGAAGGGAAGGAGGGAGTGGTAGAGGAAAACAGAAATGAAAGGGAGAGAGAGAAAAGGGGAGAAAAAGACTCCTCCTTCTTTGCGGCAGCCTCTCAAATACTGGAATACTGCTATCATGTCACCCCTAATTCTTCTTTTCTTTAGACTAGTCACTAGCCAAATCCAAATCCTGCAGCTGTTCTTTGTATGTTTTAGTCTCCAGGCTTTCGATCATCTTAGTTGCTCTTCTCTGAACTTTTTCCAAAAGTCTCAACATCTTTTTAACTCTGTGTTAAAAGGTGAATTAAAATTAACAAATTTGCTATGTTTCTTTGGTCAGTAAGTAGAGGAGAGTGTTTTAATTTTCTTCATAAACTCTTACTTGGGCCAAACAGGTTTGTGACAGACTTTCTCTTTGCTTGTATCTGTATGGGAGGGCTGGAAAATATGTTGTGAGAGCTGCCACACAGTTTTTTTTAAAAAAAACCCTCTCAATTGGCAGCTGTCTTGGACATTTGCACAAGGTTGGCACAGAAGTGGGGGCAATATATGCAAATTGCCATTCAAAGTTGCAGTTTGATTCCTTCGCCGCCCCCCCCCCCCCCCCCCCGTCCATCTTACATGCTGAGGAAACATGGCTGCTTTTGATATTCACTGATTTGGGCTTGCCAATTGGCTCCACTAGCTGCCAGTTCTCCCTTCCTTCCAGTAAGCTCCGGAAAACATTCTGGATGGGATCAATCAAGGGAATTGTGTTTGCTCTCCATTATGGAAGACTGGCGTTCCCAAATGCTCCAGTGCTATGGAGTCCAAGCCTAGGCAACGAAATAATTGTTCATCTAACATTATTGTTATCAACAAATATTTTTAATACTAATTTTATTGACGGTTATAATTACAATTGTAAAATCTAATACAAACTAAAAAAGAATGGAAAGTAAGAATAGGAAGAGGAACTTTCTGTAACTTATGGGTGACCCAAGTCCTCTCTTTGCTTCAAATCATTAAAGAACCAGTCTACTGCTGGCTCTTCATTCCACTGCGGGAGTTCCCTCCCTTTTTTGAAGAGCTGTCTTCAGACCTCCGTTTCTTCCTCCAGAGGGGAAGGGGCATCAACAAATATTTTCAGGTTAAGTTATGGATAAAAAGAAATGAAGAAGACCCCCCTCTCTCCCATGCAGAGAACACTGCAACAGCAACTGAGATTCAAAGAGTCTTTGAATTCTGTTTTGTGGTTCACCAAACAGCAATCGGTGGATAAAAACCTAGATCATGTTACTTTCTTTCTTTAATTGATTCCCACACATTTGCACAATATGTGTATCATACCCAGTGGTGGAATTCAATTTTTTTTACTACTGGTTCTGTGGGCGTGGCTTGGTGGACGTGGCAGGGGAAGGATACTGCAAAATCCCGATTCCCACCCCACTCCAGAGGAAGGATACTGCAAAATCCCCATTCCCACACCACTCCAGGGGAAGGATACTGCAAAATCCCCATTCCCACCCCACTCTGGGGCCAGCCAGAAGTGGTATTTGCTTGTTCTCCAAACTATTCAAAATTTCTGCTACCGGTTCTCCAGAACCTGTCAGAACCTGCTGAATAGCACCCCTGATCATACCTATGAGTTTTTATTAATAATTATTACATTCTCAAATTTCTATGTATTTCTACAGATGAGGTGGTAGAATGGAAAAGAATACACCATCCTTGCTGTGTTTATTGACTTTTGGCTGCATAGAAAGTATCTAAGGACAAGTCAAGTCTTGTTGCACTCACTTTCCAGCAAAGCAGGTTGTCAGAAGGAGGTGAAACTTACCTATCTTCCCTCCCTCCTTGTGTTTAGGCATGAGTCAATGTAATTACAAATGAAGAGTATTATATATCCATGAAATATTTTATTTATTTATTTTATTTATTTCCTATCTTTATTATTTTTATAAGCAACTTTAAGCAGTGAACAAACCTGATATTACTTCCTCCTTCTATTTTCCCAACAACAACAAACCTGTGAGATAGAGTGACTAGCCCAAAATCACCCAGCTGGCTTTCATGTCTAAGGCAGGATTGGAACTCACAGTCTCATAGCCTGATGCCTTAACTGCTAGACCGAATTGACTTTTTATGTAAATCTTTGAATTTCTATCTACACGTAGCTAATTATTTAATTAATTACATTTTTTCTTAATTCTCCTTTTGTTCATTTATTACTTCTGCAATTTTAAAGAAAATTTAGAAAATAATATAATGAAGAAAAATAGATTAAAAGGAGATTTTCAAACATAGTGACATTAACTAAAAATTCAAAAAGATGTTAATATAAGTCTACAATTTGAACATTTGAAAAGCATTGTATGCTGTTATATAAATGGGATTATTATGTAGTGATTAACAAGTATAGCTCAAATTCTAAATTCTAAATTGCAATATTTTCTGCCTTATTTAAGATGTTTGCCATAGGTAAAGCCAAATGTCTATACTTTATGGTAACATAAAAGTTAGTTCTTTAAGTTAAAAAAAGGCAGCCACCAGTATTATTGGATTTTATAGCATTTATAACATTTCCACAAAATATGAAAAAAATAATCCACACTGATTATTTTTTATTTCTAACAATGCAATAGAGAAGTGATGGCTAACCTTTTTGCCATTGTGTACCAAAAGCAGGGGGAGTACGGGTGGGGGTCACGCACGTGCGTGCCCACACCCATAATTCAATGTCCCCCCGTGCCCCACACATGAACCCCCCCCGCACCCGCTTTTGAGCCTAGCAGGCCTCCCTGAAGCCTCCGGAGGCTGGAAACAGCCCGTTTCCAGACTTCTGGTAGGCCCAGTAGGCCTGTTTTTTGCCCTCCCCAGGCTCCAGAGGATTTCCTGGAGCCTTGGGAAGGTGAAAACAGCCTCCCCTGCCCTCCCGGAGGCCCTCTGGAGGCCGAAAATGCCCTCCCAGAGCCTCCACGCAAGCCCTGTACTTACTTGGCATCCAAAACGGGCCACGTGACGACTCCTGGGTGGGGCAGCATGGGCAGGGCCCGCCAAAAATCAGCTGGCCGGCACGTGCATGTGGGCTGGAGCTGAGCTAGGGCAACAGCTTGCGTGCCCACAGATATGGCATGTGCACCATAGGTTTGCCATCACGGTAATAGAGACTGAATTTTTTATTCTGGTAACCAACACCAGAGAAATGTACTATCAGTAGCAATAGCAATAGCACTTAGACTTACATACCGCTTCATAGTGCTTTATAGCCCTCTCTAAGCAGTTTACAGAGTCAGCCTATTGCCCCCAACAATCTGGATCCTCATTTTATTGACCTCGGAAGGATGGAAGGCTGAGTCAACCTTGAACCAGTAAGACCCAAACTGCCAAACTGCTGGCAGCCGATGATCAGCAAAAGTAGCCTGCAGTACTGCATTCTAATCATTGCGCCACCACATATTATATCAATCTTTTTCTGCATATAACATTGAGTGCAAATTTGATCAATCCAGCCATCAGAGATTCTAATTCAATCTTTTATCCCAGTTAAACAACTAGCCTGGTAACATAACTGGCCGCCTGTCAACCTTGTTATTTCAATGTTACAAATTTTTGAACTAACTCTTGGGTGTTTTGTTGGACTGTATAAAATGTGTTGTTCATTTCTGCCAGTGGCATAATGTCTTTTCTTCAATTTTCATTGGGATTCTTTGGAACAAAAACTTAAACCTTAGCAAGATGTTCATCCCAACTGGAACAATTACAGCTTTTTCCAATTTGTAACATCTGTCATTCTATTTCTACAAATCTGGGAATAATTGTTCCCAAATAAATCTTCTTTATTTTGCATGAAATAAATTCCCATTAATATTAAAGCTCATCGTTTCTTATTTTCTATTTCAGATAAATTGCACATCAATCAATTAGTTTAATTATTCTTTCTGGGTTATTATTGCAATCAATAATTTCTTCAAACAAATATATACATACATATATATATATATAAAACTATTATAGAAAAATTTATATTGCTTAAAAATGAATTAAAGTAACTAAAAGTTTCAAACAACCTTTTAAGCCAAAACCATACAGAATCACATTATCCAAGACTGAGAAGTGGTGTTATGAACATCATGTATTTTATGAACGTGGAATGGCACAGGTCTTATAGGGCACAGGAGATGTTATAAACCCAATTGCTGGGGTCAGGTCCAGATCATCTTTAGATGTTCCTGGGGGTGGCTGGAAGGTAAATTTCTGCAAGAGGCTGGTAAAGAAGAGGAAGAGCTCCATTTTAGCAAGGTTCTCACCCGCACATACTCTCCGACCTGGAAGAAAGAATACAGGGCAAATATGTGATTTATTGGTTTTTTAAACTGTTTTACATAGCTTCCCAATGTCATATGGCCATGGAGAGATCAGCAAAAAGGAAAGTTATAAGCATAAGCATGAATTGAATACATAAAATGAATACAATTAAAGGGAACATTAGGACAGGGATGGTAGGTACGCTGGTGCTCTTATGCATGCCCCTTATGACAGAACATTGATATGAAAACAGAGAAAAGTACAACAATAAAATAAGAATTGGTAGAATCAGAATCATGATAATCTTAAAAGAAGGACAAATTTTGATAAGTACCCTTCTACACTGATGCCCTGAAAAGAAGCATCTCACTGTAGATGTCATGACTACAATTGCAGGAATATATCTTTTTAACAGATCATTTGGGGCATGGGTTAGATCTGTAAAATCCAAATGGCAATCAAAGTCACTAGCTGTATTATATTTAAAGTGATGGAAATATTGCAGTAGTTAGGAAAAGATGGATTAAAATTCCATTAAATTGATGGGGTAAAATTAATATTATTAAAATTAACACTGCTGCATGAATGTATTATCCCAAAGCTATTTCCAGTGAAATAAAATGTGATTCCATAAACTCCAATAGAAAAGAATATATGTAGCTCAGGGTTGAGCTCAGGGTTATCAAAAAGCTTCTGACAACTAAACACACTACAGCATATTCAACATAAGTTATGAAAAGAATATTTCTAAGATTCATCAAAAGCATCTCAGAAACAACCAACAGCCTGTTATAACCACAATGTATCACTGTAGTACAAAAGTCAATTAAAAACCTTCCAAAACAACTTTAAAATGAGAAAGATTCAGTAGCTCAAGAGGAAAAAAATGCAGGAGTGATTTATAAGGACTGTAACAGCCATTATTTAGGACGGAAAAATAGAATACTAGCAAGGCATATCCATCGACAACAACTAGCAGTCAGAAGACCTTAAATTCCTTAAATTCACAGCACATGGACAGACTCAAAGTTTCAACTGAGAAAGTGTAAGCATCCTAGACCAAACTAAATCCAACAGCTCTAGGGCAGGGCTGTCAAATTCCTGGCCCACCGGCCGGATGTGGCATGTGCTGGTCATGCCTGGTTTAGCAAAGGAGAAAAAAGTCCCGATATGTCATATGATGTTGCCATGATGATATGAGTTTGACACCCCTGCTCTAGGAAGCTTGAGACAAATCAGCCATCAGTAGACAGAGAAAAGCCACCTTTATTCGCCATTTAAAAGAATAAAAAAGCTAGAAGAAACAAAAAACCAGAATACATCCTGTCTAGCAGCCAACACATAAAAATATAAAAAACAAACATGGATTAACATCAGACAAACAATCAAACAGTAAACAATAACCTAATCAAGGAACTACCAAGGATAAATTCAGGAGGGGGGAACGGATCTGGCAGGAATTACGGATTCCTGGTTGGGCCAAGAGGGGGGATCCCCCTCGTTGAAATGTGCCTTCCTGGTTTCCGCGCATTTCATCAATCGAGGTCACAGGGTAGGGGCGGGGGAGTGGCGGTTGTTATAAAAGAAGGTCTTCATCCAAGGGAGGCCACTGTTCCTCAGATTGCCGGTTGTGAGTCCCTCCTGGTGAAGTGGGGTCATGGGGTACAGGTGTGCTTGCTGATCACGTACCTGGCTCCCTGCCACGTGGCAGCGGCCCTGCCCGAACTGCTCAACGTTATAGCCGGGGTGGCGGTTGATACCCCGAGGTTTATGGTCATGGGGGATTTTAACCTGCCATCCATCGGTGAAGCATCTGAGGCAGCGCGGGAGTTCATGGCTTCCATGACGGCTATGGACCTGACCCAGTTAGTGCATGGCCCTACTCACATGGGGGGAAACACTCTGGACCTGGTTTTTGTCTCTGGTCAGTGGTTGAATGATCTCGATATTGGGGATATAGAGACTGAACCCTTGTCATGGTCGGATCATTCCCTCCTTCGCCTTGACTTTCGAACCGCTACACCCCGCTCTGGCTCATGGCTCGACCAAAGACCTGGTGGCCGCCTGGGATAGGGCGGCCGCTGGAGCTTTGGGTCGGGTAATGCCTTTGCGGCCTCTGACTCGGCGCCAATCTCACTTGGCTCCTTGGTTCACTGAGGAGCTGAGGGAGATGAAGCGCCAGAAAAGATGCCTGGAGAGCGGTTGGAGGGCCAGCCGGTCTGAATCTGACCGAACACTGGTAAGGTCTCATATTAAGACTTACCTTGTGGTGATAAAAGCGGCAAAATGTAACTATTTTTCTGCTCTTATTGCATCATCAGATAACCGCCTGGCCACCCTGTTTAGGGTAACCCGCTCCCTGCTCCTTCAGGAACCATGGGAGGACCCCTTGGAGGGTAGAGCCGAGGATTTTGTACAGTATCTGTATGATAAAATCGCTCAGATTCGGGAACATCTGGACTCTGACGGGGTAGATTCAGCGGGGAGGACGGAGGCAGGTCTTGAGAATATTATCTGGGAAGAGTTTGATTCTGTGACTCCCGAAGACGTGGACAGGATACTGAGTAGACTAAATGCTGCCACATGTTTATTGGACCCGTGTCCCTCCTGGTTGGTGCTGGCCTCTCGGGAGGTTACACGAGGCTGGCTCCAGGGGATTATAAATGCTTTTCTGATTGAGGGTGTCTTTCCCGCCACCTTGAAAGAGGCAGTGGTGAGACCTCTCCTCAAGAAGCCTTCCCTGGACCTGGCAGTATTGGCAAATTATCGTCCAGTCTCCAACCTTCGCTTCGTTGCGAAGGTTGTTGAGAGTGTGGTAGCACGACAGCTCCCTCAGTACCTGGATGAATCGGCTTATCTGGATCCTTCCAGTCGGGCTTCAGGCCTGGGTACAGCACAGAAATGGCATGTTTTGCATTGGTTGATGATCTCTGGAGGGCTAGGGACAGGGGTTGCTCCTCTGTCCTGGTCCTATTAGACCTCTCAGCGGCTTTTGATACCATCGATCATGGTATCATGCTGCACTGGCTGGAAGAGTTAGGGGTGGGAGGCACCGTGTTGCAGTGGTTCTCCTCCTTCCTCTCCGAACGGTTGCAGTCGGTGTTGGCAGGGGGGCAGAGGTCGACCCCGAGGCCCCTTGTATGTGGGGTGCCACAAGGGTCGGTCCTCTCGCTCCTTCTGTTCAACATTTATGTGAAGCCGCTGGGTGAGATCACCCGTGGTTTCGGGGTGAAGTACCATCAGTACGCTGATGACACCCAGCTGTACATCTCCACCCCAGACCACCCCAATGATGCCCTTGAAGTGATGTCCCAGTGCCTGGAGGCTGTACGGATCTGGATGGGAAGGAACAGACTCAGGCTCAACCCATCCAAGACTGAGTGGCTGTGGTTTCCGACATCCCGATATAGTCAGTTGGTGCCATCACTGACTATTGGGGGCGAGTCGTTGGCCCCCACGGAGAGGGCTCGCAACCTGGGGGTCCTCCTGCACTCACAGCTGTCTTTAGAAGAGCACTTGATGGCTGTGGCCGGGAAGGCGTTTTATCAAGTTCGCCTGATTCGCCAGTTGCGTCCCTTTCTGGATCGGGACTCGTTAAATACGGTCACTCATGCCCTCATCACTTTCCGCCTGAACTACTGCAATGCTCTCTACATGGGGCTCCTCTTGAGGAGCACCCAGAGGCTTCAGCTGGTCCAGAATGCGGCCGCGCAGGTGGTTATGGGAGCGACGGGGCGCTCCCATGTGACCCCCCTCCTGCGCGAGCTGCGCTGGCTCCCGGTGGTCTTCCAGGTGCGCTTCAAGGTTTTGGTTACCACCTTTAGAGCGCTCCATGGCTTAGGACCAGGGTATCTACGAGACCGCCTTCTGCCACCAGTAGCCTCTCACCGACCAGTATGCTCCCATAGAGAGGGGCTCCTCAGGGTGCCGTCGGCCAAACAATGTCGACTGGCGGCCCCCAGGGGGAGAGCCTTCTCTGTGGGGGCACCCACCATCTGGAACGAGCTCCCCCCGGAGATACGGAGGATCCCAGACCTGCGCGCTTTCTGCCGTGCCATCAAAACATTTCTTTTCCAGCAGGTCGGCCTGGCCTAAAATCTCTTTTAAACTTTTTAAAATTCTAAAATTTTTAAATTTTAAATTTGTCTTTGAATTTGGGGTGTTTTAAATTCGTTTTTTCGGGCCAATTATTTAATTGTATTTTAATAGTTTTTTAACATTTGTAATATATGTATTTTATTTGGCTGTTCACCGCCCTGAGTCCTTTGGGAGTAGGGCAGTATACAAATTCAATAATAAATAATAAATAAATAAATAAAAATAAAACCAAATTTACACAAATGCTGGAAGGGCAATACAAGCAGGAAACAAACTCCACAATCATTTGCACTGATGATGTTGCCTAGTTGGGTAGTGAAATGTCTGCAAACAAACAACCAACTCAGAGAGTACCAAGGAGTCCACAATTCCACAAATTGTTGTTTGCCAGAATTTTCCTTGTGCATGAGCTGAAGGATTGATTCAAGTCTCATTGGCAGTGTAAGTCTGTGGTAGTATAAGCAAGCTTCCTAAATAAGTAGATTTAACATTCTTCTGTATGGCTTTATCACTTCCATTGGTTCATTTAAACCTTACAAAAGGTTTCTCAACAATATGTTTCATTTATTAAATTACATAAATATACTTCAATGGAACTTACATTCTGAGGTTGGCTAGTTATTGAATAGCTGATTGCCACATTCCTTAACACCACAGTTCACATACCATTGCACCCCATGGTGACTCTTATACTATTTTCCTATGCTTTTCTGCCATAATTCTGGTGATGTACTGATAAAATCTATATTGTATGAAAAGATACAGATCTCAGCTTCTCTTTCACTTTGGCAATATTAAGTATAGATTTTGATTTACACCCTGTATTCTTCCCAGACACCACACAATCAAGTCTTTTTTCTCCTCAGGCTAATTTTTCTTTTCAACCTGAAAACCCTAATAACCTTCTCAGGAATTGCAAACAGCTAGAGACTGATACCTTTTACTACCCACCTTTGAATAATTTGAAGCCAGTTCAAGTCTTGTACCAGAATCATTCAAAAAAGGTCAAAATTATATCAACATTTGTTAAATGAAGACAATCAATTGAAGTTTTATTGTTGTTGTTGTTGCTCTTTAAACATTCCATGATCTCTTATGAAGATTTATTTTCCAAAGAAGGGCTGCTTATTTCTGGACACAATCACACATGTACAGAGAATCTTACCTGCAGAGAAAGGCATGAATGCATCTTTTTTCACAAATTTTCCTTCACCGTCAAGAAAATGCTCAGGATAGAATTCATAGGGTTTCTCCCATTGGGATTCATCATGGAGCACTGATGATAGCAATGGAACAATCTGCATTCCCTACACATTGAAAGGAAAAGAACTATATTAAAAGTGTGTCTATTTAATACATTCCTATAGAAATTTGCAAAATTTTAAAGGAGATATTGCAAATGTATAGATTTTTAAATAATGAGAGGTATATGCTAGACATGGAAAAATGCACATGTTCAAAAAAGTTTAACTGCCATAGTTAGTAAAAACTGCATAGTACTCTAACAAAATTCTACCTTACACTGTAAAAAATAGACTAAATCTTGTACTATGTAGTGATTTCAGACTGGTCACCTTGGGAATGAAGAAGCCTTTGAAAGTTATGTCCATGGTGGTTGCATGGGGCAAATTGCTTGGAACAATATCAGCAAACCTTTGAACTTCATGAATAACAGCATCAGTATAAGGCATTTTGACCCGGTCCTCTGTCCTTGGCTGACGAACCCCAATCTCTTTTGCAATTTCTTCTTGGACCTTCCCTGGCAGAAAAAAATCAATAATATATATTTAAACAATCAGAATTGTGGGCATTTTTTGATACTGGTACTAAAACATGAATAAACTTGATCATATATTAAAGAAAAAATAAAAGATAAAAAATGTTATTGTTAGTGACAATTTTTAAATATGGTAAAGTCTTTTTGTAGACATTTCAATCTGCTTTAGTGCAGTCAGAAATATTTCTTCTGCAATAAAATCCCATAACTGTGTAAAGGATTGGAAATAAAGTAAGCAGATCCTTTTTTGAATGTTGGAGAAAAACTAAAGAGAAATTGGAAATTAAGCCCTGTAATAGAAGTTTTGTACCCCAAAAAAAAAAAGGGGGGGGGAAACAGACTGTGTAATTTGGATTGGATTTTAAAACTGATTTGGCATATATAAAGGTAAAAAGAAGAAAAGAGGAAAAAATTAGCAAAGACTGTTAACGTAGATTGCAAACAGAATGGTTACTTTTTTAGGCTGCTGATTGGAATTGTGGATTGTAGAGAGACATCTAAAGGAGAAATAAGATCATTACAACACTGAACTTTTGCTTTGAAAAAAACCTTGAACTTTGTTGGTGATAACAGCCGTGAGAACTTCTAAGCAGGATTTGTTTGTCTGTAAGCGGCTTGACTTTGATTATTAAAGAAAGAGGAATACAACGAAACTTTTAATTGGAACAATACTAATCGGGGAAAGAATAAAATGGTGCAGGAAATTAGAGAAATGATGAAAATTATGTATTTGTCACTGAAAACGTAAGTAAGGGAAATAATTACAATGATGCATGGAGAACCAAAATCTGATGATCCAAAAATTGTGTTAGAGTATATTCAAGCTGACAAGGAAATAACAAATGAGAAGCAAGACACAGAGATTGAAAATAAAGAAGAAGACAAAGACAACAAGATTGACTATGGAAAACTAAATGATGATGTGGGTAGTAATAATAAAAAGGAGAATTTTAAAGATTACATTGGAATTAACAATGGAAAAAATAGAAAGGTGGAAAGAGACAAAGAGGGGGAAAAGGATGGAATAGAAAGAATATAAAAAACTTAAATAATTACACTAGGATTAACAGTGGAAAGACAGAAAAGAGGGAGAAGGGATGGAAAACAACAGGAAACACAGGGCAAAATAGAAGAGTCCATGACTTTGAAACACAAAATGATTACACTGGGACTAACAGTAGGAAAATAAGAAAAAGGGAAAAGAGATGGAAAATAATGGGAAATACAGGGCAAAACAGGAGAGTTCAAGATTTTAAAACACAAAAGAAAAGAAGGGGAAAGAAAAAAAAATAGAAATAGAAAGGGGGAAGGGAGAAAGAAATGAAAGAGGAATATGTTACATATAATTAGAACTGAAATAAGAATTGATGAATTGAAATAATTTTTAGAAATATGTAATAGTTTGAATATTTTTAACTAAAATTATGGATATTGTAACAATTGGAATATTCTTAATTGCACTGTTGGAATTTATATAATGATAAGTTTTAGAAATATGAATAAGTTTAATAAATTAGAGGATAACAGCTAGAATATCTCCAAATTTGATTAGGGAAATTGTAACGATTGGAATATTTTTAATTGCATATTTGGAACCTAATCAAAAAATGAAAAAATGAAATGATATTGTATTATGAACAAATTAGATTGTGATGAAAGCAGAAATAATTAAGATGTTGTTTGAAGAGGTATAAATACATATGTTTGATAAAATAATTGAAAATTAGAGATAAGATTCAAGGAATTATATCTTAGAAAGTTATTTGGTTTATTATTTTTATATAAAGAGAAAAGATGGCTATATAATTAACTGATTTTTATTAAGAAGTTGGATTGTATTATTTGGAATAAGATTTAAGGAAATGTATGGTATAAAACAATTGGGTTTACTATTTTTATAAGAAATGAATGATTGAAACACCACATAATTAATTGATTTGTATGAAGATGTTAGATATTGAAACAACTGACAACGGAAAACATTAGTGATTATATTAAAGGAATATAAGGGAATACTAGGAATTATATTTGTGAGATTTTAAATTTAAGGGGTTTAATATAGAGATGAAGGGAAAAAATTGATTTTGGTTAAGATTAGAGGTTAGGATGAAGGCTAATAGTGTTTTTTAAAAAATAGAGAGAATAAATATTATGGCAAAAATATATAAATTGTAAACTTAGTTGAAATGACTAAAAACTGTTTAAATTTGTGAACTGGCAAATACTCTGTTCAGAAAAAATACATTGTGTGTTTGTTTGTTTGTTTGTTTGTGTAAACAATTAAAAAAACTTTTAAAAAAAGAAATATTTCTTCTGCAACATTAAAAGAGAAGGCTATGAATCCATGGACATTTTAGTAGAGATTTGGTGATACTAATCTGTGTTGATTTCTTTTTATTAATTAGATTTTTATCCCACCTTTATTATTTTATAAGTAATTAAAGGTGGCAAACATTCCTAATACTCCTTCCACCACCTAATTGCACCAAAAGGACAACCTTATGAGGTGGGTTGGGCTTAAAGTGACTGGCCCAAGGTCACCCAGGTGGCTTTTGTGCCTAAGGCAGGACTAGAACTCACAAACTCCTGGTTTCTAACTTGATGCGGTAGCCATTGTACCAAACTCTAATTTTCAAGCCAGAATGAAATGTTGAGTGGACATGTAGAGATGTGTCTTGATCATAACTAAAATACATTATGGTTCATAGTAAATTTGATCAGTCTTGGTTCATTGTAGGATGGGAACATAATGGATGCAGGATTTACATGTATACATATATGCAAACAATGGAAATATCAATAGAAAAAAGAGCATCACATTTACACTGAATGTGATACACAGAGAAACCTGGTGTAAAATGTTTTATTACTGGACTTTCATTGTACCCCAGAAAGCTAAAATGAACACTTACTGCAAATTGTTCAAAGCTTAATGATCAAGTCAGATCATTTTTCCATATTTAGTGTCAATGCACTAAGAATTTTGTTAACTAATTTATATTACAATAAAACATATTTCAAAAGTTGAATTTCCTTTTCAAACTATGATATTTTTATTAAATTTTCCAAGCCATAAATTCCCATAAAGATTTCTGAATTAGTTCTGTATATGCTAATTGCTGCAAACATATTTTATGTTTCTTATTGGAAAGGATTCTTGATCCCCTTTCCAGAAGCATCACTATTTAAGTTGTAGGCAATAGCGTGAAAAGCAATAAAATGAAACATACTCTGAATTCCTGGGAATTTCATCATTAGGAGTATGGCCCAGCGCAGAGTATTTGAAGTCGTTTCCATACCAGCAACAAATAAATTACTCACAACACTTCTAAAGTTTTCATAGTGGAAATATCCCTCAGTAGTCTTCTTCTTCTCCTAAATTGTACCAAGAAAAAAACACCAGCAAGGAAACTTAGTGTATTGATGTGACATAAATTCCAGAAGGCTGAGAGGCTACTTCTTGAATGGATAATATATTGCCCTCCAAATCTGCTCCCTTTTACAAAATTATAAAGGATTATTGAAGTTTTAGTCCCAAAACAAATTGAGAGACACTGTGCTTCAAACATTAACTGGAATGGAAAAAAAATGTGAAGTCATATATTTAAAGGCAAAAAATGTTCACACACTGCACTGAAGGGTTGACCCTAAATATCCCCAAATGGAAATTCCTTGGAGCCACCCACAATAGACCCTATCCTTCTCTATTGAGGATATTTTTAATGGGGAAATTTAATTGGCTTTGACTTTAGTGCTGCAGACTATGAAACAAAGAAATGAAGCAAGAATGAAACTGCCAGAAATTAGTTTTCTTCTACTTTCCTAAAGGAAGGGTCTTAAACAACCTGCATGTAGTTTATATGGAGGTACCTTTTTAAAATGTGTAAAAACAAATATAGATAATTCCAGACATTTATAAATAATCCATTACCTCTCTTTGCCGAACAAGAAATGAATCAATAAAACTCCTCTGGTCATTTTCATCAAGATCATTGAGATGTTCTATAAAAGTGGCCTGTAGGAAAGTATGGAATTCCTTTCTATTGTTCAGTCTTATCTTACGAGAACCCAAAAGGAGCCCCAACCTGGGAAACATATTGTATATCTAAAATAATGATAGAAGAAAAATATATTAAGGAATTTGAATACTTTGAGTACATTTCTCAGGTGGACATCGAGTGAATACATGTTGTCCATATGTCTATACAAATAAATCACAGTAATAAAAAAACATATGATTGAGGGAGAACTATGGATAATCAGCATTTCTAATTCATTGAGGCCTAAATCCCAGGGATTGAAATTCCACATAGTTATTGGAAGAGGAAGTGCATATTTTTTAACATACTATTGAATGAGTTCCTCTTGCTCACATCTGTTGATTCCCTAACAAGCAATGGGAATGATCAGTATAATCATTTATACTGAAGCCAAATTAAGTTCTGGTTTTTTAAAACTTTTAGGGTTGTGCAGTATAAAGGGAAAAAAAGATGGAGAAACTATTTGCAATGAAGGTTCCCATCCTTCCCATCTGAGTGTATTCAGGTAGAGGGTAGAGGGAGGGAGAGGAAATGTTGAAGTGTGCATCATGAAAGTGTTAAAGTGATTTGCATACGTCACTGAGAAGTTTGCATGCAGCTACATAAGAGTGGAATTTTAATCCTGATATCATGTTCATGTCATCCTTTGGATGCAATTTGCTGCAAACATCCATGACAAGGAGTATGCTTTGTAATAATGTGATGATATTGTTATTGTTGTTTGCTTTATTATCTGAGTCCAAGATAACAAGCATTTAAGCATATACAACTAAAATCCATGCATAAAGAATCACATGAAACCAAAACAACCAAAACTATAAAGAAGAAGAAACCACTCAGGCTAAAGGCACAGATAGAAATTCTACCAGCAGATAGAGGTTCTACCGTTGATGCATCTAACAAAATAAAAACAGTGACTTCTTCATTATGTGAGAGGAATTAAAATTTCTTATAATTGAGGTTATGAATTCTTATTTCCTATGTGTTTATAGTAGATATGAGATGTACAGGTATCTTTTTCATATGAGAGATTGAAATATATTCTGGGAGTATGGAATCCATTTGTTGACTTGCAACAAATATCAAAAATTATTAAAACAAAGTTTCTTTCAACATGTAAAGAAAACAAGAAAAAATCCAAGGAAATGATCAATCCAATAATGGAAAAAGCTGGCAAAGAGGTGACAGGCAGCAGGGAGAAAGCAGAACTCCTTATTTATTTATTTATTTATTTATTTTATTGAATTTCTATACCGCCCTACTCCCGAAGGACTCAGGGCGGTGCACAGCCATGAGATAAAACACATAGATATACAAAATTTAAAATCGAATAAAATGAATTAAATAAATTTGGCTGAATTAATACCAATAATTTAAGATACCCATATTTTAAAATACATTAAAAATTTAGAATTTACACTTAAAAGGGAGAAGATTTAGGCGAGGCCAGCTTGATGAAATAAAAGCGTCTTCAACTCGCGGCGGAAGGTGCGCAGATCCGGAATCCTCCGTATCTCTGGGGGGAGCTCATTCCAGATCGTCGGTGCCCCCACAGAGAAGGCTCTCCCCCTAGGGGCCGACAGCCGACATTGTTTGGCCGACGGCACCTGGAGGAGCCCCTCTCTGTGGGAGCGTACTGGTCGGTGGGAGGCTGTTGATGGTAGTAGGCGGTCCCGTAAGTAACCAGGTCCCAAGCCATGGAGCGCTTTAAAGGTGGTAACCAGAACCTTGAAGCGCACCTGGAAGACCACCGGGAGCCAGTGCAGCTCGCGCAGGAGAGGTGTTACATGGGAGCTCCATGTTGCTCCCATAACCACCCGTGCGGCCGCATTCTGCGCCAGTTGGAGCCTCCGGGTACACCTCAAGGGGAGCCCCATGTAGAGAGCATTACAATAGTCCAGACGAGAGGTGACGAGGGCATGAGTGACTGTGCGTAACGAGTCCCGATCTAGAAAGGGACACAACTGGCGAATCAGGCGAACCTGATGAAAAATCCTCCTGGTCACGGCCGTCAAGTGCTCTTCTAAAGAAAGCAGTGAGTCCAGGAGGACGCCCAAGTTACGAGCCCTTTCCGTGGGGGCCAATGCTTCGCCCCCAATAGCCAGCGATGGCGCCAGCTGACTATATCGGGACGTCGGAAACCACAGCCACTCGGTCTTGGATGGGTTGAGCCTGAGCCCGTTTCTCCCCATCCAGATCCGTACAGCCTCCAGGCACTGGGACATCACTTCAAGGGCATCGTTGGGGTGGTCCGGGGTGGAGATGTACAGCTGGGTGTCGTCAGCGTACAGATGGTACTTCACCCCGAAACCACAGATGATCTCGCCCAGCGGCTTTACATAAATGTTGAACAGAAGGGGCGAGAGAACCGATCCCTGCGGCACCCCACATATAAGGGGCCTCGGGGTCGATCTCTGCCCCCCTGTCAACACAGACTGCGACCGGTCAGAGAGAAAGGAGGAGAACCACTGTAAGACGGTGCCTCCCACCCCCAACCCTTCCAGCCGGTGCAGCATGATACCATGGTCGATGGTATCAAAAGCCGCTGAGAGGTCTAACAGGACCAGGGCAGAGGAACAACCCCTGTCCCGAGCCCTCCAGAGATCATCAACCAACGCGACCAATGCCGTTTCCGTGCTGTACCCAGGCCTGAAGCCCGACTGGAATGGATCTAGATACGATGCTTCCTCCAGGTACTGGGGTAGCTGTCGCGCAACCACACTCTCAACAACCTTCGCAATGAAGCAAAGGTTGGAGACTGGACGATAATTAGCCAATACTGCCGGGTCCAGGGAAGGCTTCTTGAGGAGAGGCCTTACCACCGCCTCTTTCAAGGCGGCGGGAAAGACACCCTCACCCAACGAAGCATTTATAATCCCCTGGAGCCAGCCTCGCGTCACCTCCCGGGAAGCCAGCACTAACCAGGAGGACACGGGTCCAACAAACATGTGGTCGTGTTCAATCTACCCAGAATCCTGTCCACGTCATCTGGGGTCACAGGATCAAACTCATCCCAGATAACAGTCTCAAGACCTGTCTCCGTCACCCTCGCTGGATCTATCCCGTCAGAGTCCAGACCTGCCCGAATCTGAGTGATTTTGTCATACAGATACTGAACAAAATCCTCGGCTCTTCCCTCCAAGGGGTCCTCCCGCGCTTCCTGGTGGAGCAGGGAGCGGGTCACCCTAAACAGGGTGGCCGAGCGATTATCTGATGACGCAATAAGAGCAGTAAAATGAGTACATTTTGCTGCTTTTATCGCCACTAGGTAACTCCTAATATGAGATCTTACCAGTGTTCGGTCAGATTCAGAAAGACTAGCCCTCCAACAGCTCTCTAGGCGTTTTTTCCGGTGCTTCATCTCCCTCAGCTCCTCGGTGAACCAAGGAGCCAGGCGAGATCGGCGCCGGGTCAGAGACCGCAAAGGCATGACTCGATCCAGGGCTCCAGCAGCCGCCCTATCCCAGGCGGCCACTAGGTCCCCAGATGAGGCGTGAGCCAGAACCTCCGGGATTGGCCCAAGCTCCATCTGGAACCTATCAGGTTCCATCAGGCGCCTGGGGCGGTACCATCTTACCGGTTCCGCCTCCCTGCGGCGGGGTGCTGCAGTTCGAAGGTCAAGGCGAAGGAGTGAGTGATCTGACCATGACAAGGGCTCGATGACTATATCCCCTATCTCGAGATCACTCAACCACTGTCCAGAGACAAAAACCAAGTCCAGTGTGTTTCCCCCAGTGTGCGTAGGGCCATGAATTAGTTGGGTCAGGTCCATGGCCGTCATGGAAGCCATGAACTCCCGAGCCACCTCAGACGCCTCACCCACGGATGGCAGGTTGAAATCCCCCATGACCATAAGTCTGGGGGTATCAACCGCCACCGTGGCAATAACGTTGAGTAGCTCGGGCAGGGCTGCCGCCACGTGGCAGGGAGCCAGGTACGTGATCAGCAAACCCATCTGAACCCCGTGGCCCCACTTCACAAGGAGGGACTCACAACCAGCTGTCTGAGGTACAGTGGTCTCCCTCGGCTTAAGGCCTTCTCTAATAATAACCGCTACTCCCCCGCCCCTCCCCTGTGACCTTGGCTGATGGAATGCGTGGAAACCTGGTGGGCACATTTCTACCAGAGGGACCCCTCCCCCTGGGCCCAACCAGGTCTCCGTAATACCCGCCAGGTCCGCTCCCCCCTCGTAAACAAGATCACAGATGAGGGGGGCTTTATTTACTACAGACCTGGCGTTGCACAACATCAAACGAAGGCCCGGGCCCTGAAGGTCTGTACTACCTGGAGAACGGGTGGAGTCTTGGGGGCCGGAGCACTCTACCGCTTGAAGACAGCGGGTGCGTGCTCCCTTAACATGATATGGCCCCCTGCTCCCGCCATATCTACCCCTCCCACACACAGTACCGATGGTAAAAGCATAGTCTGGACCAGCTCGACCCCCTCCGGATCCCCCACCACCCCCGCCGAACGTCCTGGCCAAGCCCGACTCTCCCCCTAGTGGGTTATCCCCCAAACCCACAATCCTAATTCCAATCCCACCCCCCTCCCCCCTCCCAGAACCCCTTAAAAGTTTAAACAAGGACAATTTTAAAAAACCCCGCAGCCCCCTCTTTGCGGCATGCCACCTCTCGGGACTCCAGAGCCCGTCATCGAGGTAGGCCCTCGATAGAATGGAGGGCCAAGCCTGCGAGAGGGGGGAGTCTCGCAGACCAAGAAGCTCCTTACTTCATTCTTTGCATTTGTCTTTCCAAAACGGAAAAAAAAAACAGTCCAATCTATTGAAAGCAATACCATAAAAGACACATTAGGAATACAAATCAAAATAGGCAAGAAAATGGTAAGACAACATCAATCCACCCTAGATGAGTTCAAGTCCCCAGTATCAAATGGAGTACATCCCAGAGTTCTGAAGGAGCTGGCAGACATGATCTTGGAAACACTGAGCCATATCTTTCAAACTCCTGGGACACCGAGGAACTACCAAAGAACTGATGTGATTCCCATCTTCAAAAAAGCAAAAAAGAATGGATCTAGGAAACTACAAATCAATCAGCCTGACATCAATACCTGGGAAAATCCTGGAAAAGATAATCAAACAATGGATCTGTGGATACCTAGAAATAAACAAGGCTATTACTGGACGGCAACACGGATTGGCAAAAACAGATCATGCCAGACAAATCTCACCTCATTCTTTAACAAAATTAGTGGACCAATGACTAAACTAATGGACCAGTGAAATGTGTGGATATAATATCCTTGGACTTCAGTAAAGCATATGACAAAATAAACCACAACCTACTTCTTGGTAATATAGAAAAATGTGGGATAGACAGCATCACCACCAGATGGGTTCACAACTGTCTCTTGCAATCAGCATGTAGTTCTCAATGGAACTACATCTATATGGAGGGAAGCATGCATTGGGCTATCCCAAGGTTCTGTTTTGGCTCAGTACTCTTCATAAGCAATTTAGATGAAGGAATAGGAAGAAAACTAATCAAATTTGCAGGCAACACCATGCTGGGAATGAATAGTCAACACTGTAAGAGATAGGCTCAAGATTCAAAAGTATTCTGACAGATTAGACCACTGGGCTCTGTCCAACAAAATGCAATTCAGGAGTGAGAAAAGTAAGGCTTTATACTAAGGCAAAAACAAAACAAAAGAAATGCACATGTATAGAATGGCTCAACAGTGGTAACCGAGAGTGATCAAGGACTCATGGTGAACAATTTCTTTACAAAAATGAGCAAACAGAAACTTATCAAGAAGATACCCAACCTGGAAGTCAGGAGAATTTTTCTGATAATGATAACAATTAATCAGTGGAACAGCTTGATTTTAAAAGTTGTGGGTGCTCCATTAGTAAGGTTTTTAAGAAGAGATTTGTCCAGAATATTATAAGGCCTCCTGCTTGAGCAAGGAGTCCTTTCCAGTTGTTTTATTTATTTTATGGAGGATGAAAATCTGATATTTTTTAAAAGTAAAACAATGGACATTGATCAACGTCTCTGGTTTCTAACATTTACGTCAAAATCAAGTTAATGAATAATCTATTTCTTGCTCTATATACAAATTTACATATCTCCTACTTCATTATGTATCAAGTATACAGTATTTTACTTCCTAACCAACTATGCATGTATTTACATTCACAAGTTCAATATACATTGATATATTAACATACATTGATATATACATTTCCAGACATTCGTTATCCTTTGTTTTTGGCATTTTTCCTCTTATCTAACCAATTGTAAAATTTATTCCAGACTTCATAGTATTTTGATTCACTTTTGTCTTTGAGTTCTAATGGGGTGTATTCATTCCCAATTATCCTGGTCAAGCTTTGATGTAATATCATAATCACTTCGAGATCAAAAATAGAGGCTATTAATTTTTTCCCCCTAAACTTATTTTGAGAGATATAGTCAAAGTCACCTCTAAATCTATGAAGACAACAGAGACCACTCCATTTGGCAGATTGTAACATTTCATCAGACCATAGTGTTCAAACACTTATGGTATTTGAGCACAGTCTATTAAAAAAATTATGGTATAAATTCCTTGCCATATTCTATTGTTTGCTATTTACTAAAAGAAAACTAATTGGATGATAATTAGAAGGTTCCACTTATCAATTTTTATATATTGAGAGAATAATGGAATTAAGTATACATACTTAATTAATTAAGTAAGGAATTCAGTATACATACTTCTTTAAGTATACATACAGAAATATATATGGCAATATATATTTCTGTTATTAACATCTGCTGCTTGCAATTACTGCAAGTTCAAATCTCACCAGGCTCAAGGTTGACTCAGCCTTCCATCCTTTCAAAGGAAGGTAAAATGAGGACCCAGATTGTGGGGGCAATAAGCTGACTTTGTATAAATATAGAAAAGTATGAAGGCTTAACGCATTGTAAGCCGCCCTGAGTCTCCGGAGAAGGGCGGCATTTAAATTAAAGCAAAAAAAGAAAAAAGGGCTCAATGACACATATTATGCGGCCTCTATGTCACAATTTTTTTCTTCAAATGAAAAATGAGATTACCAGAATATCAAAGGTTCTTGAAAGTTGGATATTTTCACTGAATAGGTTCAGTAGTCGTAGAAACGTGGCATCTTCATAGTCATATCGCTTGCCAAATAAAATAGAAACAATGATATTGGAAACAGCAGCTCCCATTATTGTTGTGATATCAAATGGTTTTCCTGAGCAATGAAAAATAAGTTAAAACAGGACTGTGAAAAAAATGCCAGGATTAAAGCTGCTCTTCACTGCATTTAGACTCCGTCAGATTACATAAAGGAAACATTCACCATAAAAGTTTACAGCCAGTATTGATGAAATTAGAAATATTTAAGTTAAGAAATGGGAAAAAGTATTTTAATGGTAACGCATTACTACAAAGGCACAATTGTAGTTTCTGAACATAGATTAGTAACTCTGGGGTCCTTGGTGTTCTCTAAACTTGGCTGTTTTCTTGCAAACATTTCATTACCAAACTAGGTAACATCATCAGGGCTATTTAGGTGCCTATCCTGACTCCAGACTAGTTCTGGGCAATTCACCATATAATAAAGATAAATACATAATTCAAAAAAACCTGCACCAAGATGGAATCCGGTTGCTCAATGTAAAAACACATTCAAAAAGTTATTCCATCCACTTTAATTCAAGGTCTGAGAGAACACACGAGCCTTCAAGGCCTTATGGAACACCAACAAGGTAGAACCCACATGGATTTCAAGGGAGATTTGTTCCAGAGGGCAGGTGCCACAACACAGAAGGTGTGTTTCCTGCATCCTAACAAATGGCACTGCTTCATTGAAGGAACCTGGAGCACACCAACTCTGCTAGCACAAACTGGCTGAGTGGAAACTATGGAATACAAGCAGCCCTTCAAATAACTATGCCCTAAACCTTATATTCCAGATATTGAATTTAAATATATTCCTATCAGAAATTGAAATACATTTGCATTGATGAACCCTACACAGACTTAGGATCTGTGATACAATTCAACACCTTCCTCTGTATACTTTACATTGTATTTCAGAAATATGACAAGGTGGTTTGTTGATTTAGTTGGAGAAATTCTCTTCAAATGAGAATGTGTGTACTTGAATAAATTAAACTAAACTAAACTAGACATAAGTAGACATGAGCAGGTAGTTTACTGTATATTATTGATATTAATGTTAAGAAACTGGTTTATGCTTTATTTTCCATGAGTGGGCAACTGAGTGCTGAATATGGTAAGAATAGTTCATGATGCATTAAAACATGCATGAGAATAAATGGCAAGTGCAGCAAAAGGTTCAAGGTTGATCAGGGAGCATCAAATTTGCTGGGTATAAGAGAAAGCTTCTGCCCACTTGGTTATATGGAAATTCATATATCAGAAGAAACACAAAAAATAAGATGGATGCAGTGGAAAATAAAAGAAGCACATTTAGGCAGTTTAGTTATACAGAGAAAATGAAAGCAAATCAAATTACAGAACTAATTTATTAAGAAGCATAAATGGGTTGAGAGGAGATGGAAGATCAAGTATATTGTGGCTGGATGGAGTAAAGGAAATCCTCAAAAGTAGGGTGATGAGAAGATTGAAGGACAGAAGACAATGTAGAAAGCCCTATCTTGACCTGGTGATAGGACGTATGATTTGCAAGGCTAGAATAGTATAGGGAAGTAGAGTGAACAGTGTTTGTAGACACTATATATTGCTTTTGTTTAAAAAAAATGTCTTTCTTTATTGCAACTGTCTTAACAAAAAGCAAACAGCATGATGAGTTTGTAGGTATGTAGAAATGGTATCCAAGTGAAACCCCATTTGATAACAAGAGAAATAAGCTTTAATTTTTTAGATTAATTTTATATCACGGGGCATCTATTTTTTCCTATTTCTCATGTCAATGGATAGTATTTTATTCAGATTTTATTCAGATCATTTCTGAATTGCAAAAATGCAGAGAACCATAAGTGTAAACGTTTAGAGCTTTGTGTATCTTTTTGTTACTATCCTATGGTCACACAGAATTTTTCAGCCCAAATACTGCAACATATATAACAAATGTTATCAGTTGAAATTATTTAGGGACTAATATTTTGGAAAATAGGGAATTCTTTCTTCTTTATGTTAATTGCTAGTGAGGTGTAATGCTGAATAAATGAATCAATTGCAGTTTGAGCCTTATGACTGAGCTAAACTAACAGTAATAGAGAGTCCAATATTGACAATTTAGAAGTGATACTTTTATTGTTGAATTTAGTAGGATATGAAGTATGTATTCTAGGTCACTTAATAAAAGTAAATTATATGCTTTTGTTCCTTGAGAAACTGCAAAATGATTATCATTGATCCAAAGCAGGAAGAACAATATCCCTATTGTTCTAATATGTCTAAGCATGCAACACATTTTCATGTTTATGTATAGGTATGCAAACCTAACATTCCTCAATTAATTTTATCCTAGAACTTTTATTAAAAAGAGACCATTAGCACATTCTAGATGTAGTGGAATCACTGGCTAAAGAAAATGGGAGAGTTAAAAGTGTGGCAATATAGAGTTGCTCCAAGGAAGGAAATATCATAGACCAAACTAGTGAAGACTTATCTATTGGTTCCCAAGGGAATGCAGCCAGTCTGGTGAAATTCTTGTAATATAGGTGATCAACAATAAAGAAACTGCTTTGATCTACTCTTAAAAGTTGCTCTGCACCATATTCAAGAATATAGAATTAGAGATTGTTTTTTATATGAACGCTACCAGAAGGATTCGACATGTGTTATGTTTATACAAATATTAATTCAAGAAAAATCCTACTTAGCATACATTAGACAATAAAGCAAATTTATAGGGAAAATGGATTTAAGAATTATTGGAGGGAAAGTATTTCAAAAGCAGCCCTTGTTCATTTGATATAACACAATGAAGCTATTTTCTTTTGGAGCATCTTTTGTCCTGAAAGATGCTCCAAAAGAGCATCAGGAGGAAACACCAACCCACCTGCATAGGTTTCAATTGTCTTCATTAAGACACTGCACTCTTCTGTGATTTTGCCTTCAATGGTCCTCTTGCCCATTCCATAGTCCCGTAATGTGGATAATGCGAACCGTCGCATCACTTTCCAGTTCTCACCATGAGAAAAAATAATACCTGAAAAATAATTCCTGAAGTTATTTCCAGCATTCTTACAGCATCAGAAATGAAGAGTGTAGAAAACTGCATGTGGTCTTTATACCAAAACATTTATTCATCTCTTTCCTGAAGCATTGGAAATACTCTGTACTGAAGGTATGCTTTTTTTAAAAAAAAAAAATGCTGTCTATATAAGTAAGTGCTAAAGTCCAGTGTGTAAAATAGCCAGGGGTGTCTTGCCAAAAGACATGGCAGATTATGATCCAAGTGGAGTGAACCTTTGGGAGAAACACACACACACACACACACACAGAGAGAGAGAGAGGGGGGGGGAGAGAAATTCACAAATGAATCAGTCCCAACCACTGCACTCACTAGACACTTGAAATAAGCATTGCAAATTCTCCATTCCATAGCTTGGGGCTAATATCATTGAAGTATTTTTTAAAATGGAAATCTGTGGCAATGCATCTCTGTGTTGTGCACATTGTACATATCTTATGAAGAAATGATCCTTGAGAGATGGATAAAAATTAATATTGGGGAACAAAAATAAGCAAAACTATGTATACAAAGAGAAAAATTCAGACAAAACGGCAGGACCTTCCACACCCCAAATTTGAGAAAGAAAAAAAAAAACAGAACCAAAACTGTTGTGGGTTTCTGTCTGTGTATGACTCAAGCTGTTAGTACAATGCTGTCTTGTCTTTTTATTCTCCAGCTCCCCCTAGTGACGACTAAATGTAGTAGAAGTGGTCACTCTGGATTGGATCGCCACAAGTTTCCTAGTCCTTTTACGTTACTACCTATGAAAATGTCTCCATGGCACTGATTGCACATCTGCAAAGAATGTCAGCTACAACCCAAAATGAAACAACTCACCAAAGCCCTTTGCAACATCCTCAAAAAAGGGGACGGAGGCTCTCTCAGCAAATGCATCAGCCTGGTTCACTAGAGCCTCTTTGACTGTCTCATAGCCAGTCAGCACCACCATCTCCTGGAATCCCATTTTAAGACGAAAAATGGGACCATATTCTTTTGACAACTGGGATATAGCAGATGAAAAACAAGAGACAATTTTGATCAACAATTAGACTCACATAGGTAGAATTTTGTTTTAAAAATCATGTATCACAGTTCCAAGATTGAGGTCACATTCTTTTTTTTTTTTTATGGCACATTATGAAACTGTTATTTTGGTTAGTACCTTTAAATGTACCATATATAATTATGTAAAACAAATAAAAACACTTATGTAGTAAAAGGATGCTTGCACACTAGATCATATCAAACTGATACATTTTAAAACTTGAAAGTTTTAAAGGGGTCTAGACATACAGTGGGATTTCTTAAAAGAGAAACTGGGCCTCTGCCAGGTTGTTGAAGAGATCACACAAATACTTTCTAATTGTTCCTAGTTTTTGAAGCTGATTGTGTGAAGTTTTTAAAGAAAGAACTTAAAGAATATGCTCATTTATATTTCCCCAAGAGTTCAAGGGCTTTTTATCCATCTCTTCAAATTTGAGTACATTATTAGAAAAATAATAACAAATTGCTTTTCTTGGAATAATCCTCTTGTAAAATTTAAATGAATTTAAATACCAAATAAATCCTCCCTTTTTAAACATTTGCATAAAGATGAAAAACCAACAGGAAACACATGAACAGGAAACACATTCAGTATCTACAAATTTATGGCAAGTAAACTTTGGCAAAGAACCTTCAACCTTCTTAATCATCAGGCTTTACCTCTATCATTGTTTTGTGAGGCCTCTTCAGATCCATCATGTGTAGATTTCCCAAAATGGGTATAGTCCTGGGTCCCGGGGGGAGATTGGGGCAGTTGTTATTCCAGGAACTGCCCTTTTTCAAAAGGAACATAATTGAAAGAATAAATAGTAATAATATTAGAATGGGTCCAATCCAATCCATTTCCTTTCACAGAGCAGTTTTCAGTAGTAATTGCAATGACTTCTGTAAATTGAAATGAAACAAGCATGAATTTCAAAGCACTGCATTAGACATATCCCAGCTACTATTTATACAGAATCATCATATTGACATATACTGTATACTCAGCAACCTTTGCCTTAGTTTAATTTGACTGATATATGTCTATGTGGGAGTCTACATAGTTTAGACTCAGAAAGGTTTGCAAATAAGTTTAAACTCCTTTTCACTCCACAATGTGACAAATTTTAGACAGATGTTAATAATCTGTTATAATTGCTTTTACTGAGTACACAACTTATTGTGAAATCTTCATGTTTAAAACAATAATTAACAGAATCTTCAGGGGTAAATGTTCACTGTTTAGTCAAGGAACCAAGTAAATTGCATCAAATTAACTGGGCCCAGAATCAACACAGGCATGCCTTGTTGAATAATTATTCAATCATTTCACATTATGTTGGGGAATTTTCCGTGACTCTGGTTATCTGAATGGGGAACAGGATGTATTTCTTGTAGTCTACATATGATATCTTATTTAAGTAAACAAGTTTCCGTGTTTTATTTCCTCTTGGTTTGGGGCACTTTAATTTGGAGAGTTATGTAACCTTATATGTGAAAAAGATGTTGTAGGTGGGAGCTGCCACACAATTTTTAAAAAAACTCACATTTCTACAGGCTGTTTTTTTTTTTTTTTAAATTTGATTTATATGCCGCCCTTCTCTGGAGACTCAGGGCGGCTTACAATGCGTTAAGCAATAGCCTTCATTCTTTTGTATATTTTATACAAAGTCAGCTTATTGCCCCCACAATCTGGGTCCTCATTTTACCTACCTTTGAAAGGATGGAAGGCTGAGTCAACCTTGAGCCTGGTGAGATTTGAACTTGCAGTAATTGCAAGCAGCAGATGTTAATAACAGGGTGCACTAAACCACTGTACTATCAAGGCTCTTTTTCTTGGCATTTGCCCATGAGTGGCAACAAAGGAGTAATGATAGATTGTGGATCATCATAAATGGCTGCAATTTGGTTCTTTAAGGCTAAAGAAGTGCATCAGCATGTGAATAGAAGTTCTGAAAAAGTTATTAAAATAGATATGAGATAAATTCCAATTTGATATATGTATGATGGACAACATAGATCTTGTAGATGCATGGAGACACAAAAATGCTGATACTAGAGAATATACACACTTGGATATTGCAAAAAGGAGTTAAAACTTTTTTTTTTTGGTGATGATTTTAATAAAGATACAGACCCAAGGAGGGTTTGAGATGCAAGTAAAGCTTTTATGGAGGACATTTTACAAGCAATTTTAGATGAGATAATAATGAAAGAACTATTTTTAAAATTCCCAGAAAACTACTTTACAATAAATTAAAAATTACAGTGACCAGTGTTCCTATTAACAATAAGAGAAATGAAAGTAATAATAAATTATGTAAAACAAAAGAATGTTGAATTTGTAAATAGGCCAGAGAAATAATTGGCATATAAATTGAAGGAAGAAAAAGAGAAAAAATGATATTATAATTACAAGGTCAAAACACCACGATAACAGATAATTCAAAGATTCAAAGATATTTTACCAATATTACTCTTTTTAAAATATATTTTATTAAAGGTTTTACAGCGAACATAACAAACACAAATAATACAGGGAGGGAGGGATATAAATAATAATAATATGTGGGACGCCCCCTCCCCAGATTAAAATATTCTTTATTCTGAATATTAAAAGAGGCAGAATATTATATTTCCGCAAAGGAGAAATGGAGAAAAATCTTAACAAAGGCAGAAAGCAGCCCCAGTCTTCCTGCCCTAGGAAAACATCTTCAGACCAAGAAGCTTGAAGAGGATGACCTTTAGGAATGCAGATTTTGTATCCATTAAGGAAGACTGGGTCAATCTATTCACAAACAAAATGCACAGAAGGTTGGAGTTGATGGGATTAAAATCTACATTCCCCCACCCAAATTCTAAGGACAGGACATGACCTTTAGGACATAATCGGATTAATCCACCACCATTGAAATAGTAAAAGACACAAGGCTCACTATATTGCACAACCCCCTGGAGCATCTCAATCACAAACCCCCAAAACCCTATAAAGATCCATCCACTCACTCAGCCATTTTGTCAGCTAACTCAGAGACATGCTGTTGTTACTGAAGTTTCTGGAAACCAAATAAACAGCCAACCAGTCAGCCTCCATTTTATTACCAGCATCTTTCTCCTGACTTGGAACCGGACAGGATTTTTTTCCCCACAAATATAAATGCTTTTATAACTGCTGTCAAAAAGATTAGAAACCATTCCTTTTTCTTTTTACTTATTCACTATTCTTCTTTATTTTCTTCTTTAATATTTGCATTGTTTTTATTTTGTTAAAAGCACTTTAATAAAAATAGAAAGAGACAGAGAGAATGAATGAATGAATGCATGAATGCATGAATTATGGATTGATTTGTTTTAGGATCCATTTGTTTGTTTTTTGTCTTAATTATCCATGGCATTCTCAGCAATTTTCTTCAACATCAAAGTTCAACCCTCTTTATATTCTGCTTTTGCCAAATGCAATAATCTAATTAGAATTAAGTATTATTTTGGTATTGAAAATTATTTGATAATGATTAAGGTTATTGGTCTGCCTATTAACAAACATTTTCTGGTTACTTTACCGATAAAACCAAAATAAAAAGTAGAGCATTTAAGTCTTTTTGCTTCCTCAAGAATAAAAAGAATACTTTGTAATGGCTGCTGTAATTCAAATGCTTTTCTTTGAATTCCAACTGAGTTTTAAATATTCAAAAGAAATTATCCATCTGAACTTGAGCAAAGGGTTATCCCTTATAAATTCTGTTGAGTAGCTTGGTCAGAAAACATTTGGAAAACATTACATTATACTGGAATGATTGTTCAAGGAATGTTGCTCTTAATTATGCTAGTGGACTTCTGTCCATAGCATTATACTGTCACATATGATCTTCAACATGTTTTCCCCTTCAAAACCATGTTGCTTGTCACATGCTGAGCGTCTGGAACAAATTGCTGAGAATCAGGAATTATTAGTTATGAAAAAATTTGAAAATTGTTAACACGTTCAAATGTTTAGATTACATGGGGGGGATTGGGGGATTGACAAATTTAGATTTGATTGTGGCAAGTCAAGGGTAGAAGGCACTGGGTGGCCATTACAAGGAAAGGGAGAGGAACAATGTGTCAATCCATTTCTGACCCAGTTGCCTTACTTCTGGCTCCCTGCGGTCCAGAGTAGTAATCAGTAGTGATCTTGGCCTCAAGTTGCTGATCTATGTGATAAGACATCACTTATTGTGAAATGGTAGTGGTCAAACACAGGACATGAGATGTATTTCTGAGATGATTGGATGATGTTTGAAGCCCTTCAGAGGCCTAGATTGCAGGACTGGAAACTAATGAACTAGAGAATTACTGTTGTTCTTTAGAGACAACTACTGGTGATGTGCATACCTATATGTTACTGTGAGTTAGTTTTTGGAGACAGGTGATAAGAAGGAGGCTTTTAAAGTATGACAGAATAGGAGCAGTCGGACATTTCAGTCTCATCTTGTAAGTGAGGCACTGGTTTATCCATTAAGGAGTCTGTGACAGATAGGAGCAAATAATCTCTGGAGCAGCAGTCTCTAACCTTGGAGGCTTGGCAGCCCGGTAAGGAGGTGAGAGGGAAACGGGTCTGCGTGACTGGTGGGCTGGCGTACACGCGCGCAGCTCCACTCATGCAAGAGAGGAGGGAAGAAAAGAGAAGCCTTTCTCCGCGCCAAAAGCTTTTGTAAAGGGACGGAAGGCCTGAAGCAGCGCGAGATCGCCCCTTCCCCACCCCCCCAAGCCTTTCATCCGTTTGCAACAGCTTTTGGCACGGATAAGAGAAGCCTTTGCGGGTGTGGTCTTGTGCTCCTTCAGACTTACCGAGGCTGTCCGACACTCGAAAAGCGGGTGTCCTGCGCAGGCAGTCTTGGTGAGGGTCAGTGAAGCTGAGCAGGGCGCGATGGTCCCACTCTGCTGTTATTAGAGTATCAGGTTGCTGGCGGTTTGCCAGCCCGTCGCAGGGCGGGGTGGGGTGGGGAACCGGGCTGCCTGAGTGACGGGGCGGCACACAAGCGCAGCTCCACTCACGGAAGATAGAACAGCCTTTGGGGTGCCGCTCGTGCAAGTGGAGGTGCACGCGCGCACTCACCATATTGCATGTACTAATAAATAGGGACTTTCCCAAATTCTTCAGCCTAACCCCATTCTCCTTTTCATGTATGTAACCTGATCAATAAGCACATACATACTTAGTATCTGCTGAGATGCAATAAACTAATGCAACTGTTTTACTATGTACTGTTGTTTCTTATGATTATGCCTGCTGGAGACAAGGTTACTGAGAAGAAGGAGAAAGTCCTCTCTGTCCGTTCCCCCCACCCCCAATTTCCAAGAATGCTTGATCACCAAAGCAACATCTGCAGCATCCATTAAGAAATACAAGCTTCACCAAACAATTGATGAGCTACAATATGCTATTCCATTATAATAATATGAGTCTATTCTGCAATATGAGTCTATGCTATTGTTCCTCCTTTGCAGCAGACTGTTAATCAGTATCTTATCATCTACCCTAGATGATAGACTCAAGAACCAGATGCATCTTGACAGACTGGGTCCTATCTAACAAAATGAAATTCAATGTAGAGAAAAGTAAAATCTTAGGCAAGAAAAACCAAAAGTACACATATAGACTGGGTGAAACCAGGTTTAATAGCAGTAATTGTGAGAGGGACCTTGGAGTCTTAGTGGACAACCAATTAAATATGAGCCAAAAGTGTGCAGCGGCAGCCAAAAAAGCCAATACAATCGTAAATTGCATTAACAGAGGGATACACTCAAGATCAAGTGAGGTACTAATACCACTCTATAAAGCCTTAGTAAGACCACACCTAGAATACTGTATCCCGTTTTGTTCACCACACTATAAAAAAAGATGTTGAGACTCTAGAAAGAATGCAGAGAAGAGCAACCAAGATTATTAGGGGACTGGAGGCTACAGCATTAAGAATGGTTACAGGAAGTGGGCATGGCTAGTCTAGTGAAAAGCAGGACCAGAGGAGATAGCAGTGTTCCAATATTTGAGGGGCTGCCAAAGAGAGGAGGGACTCAACCTACTTTCCAAAGCACCTGAAGGCCAGACAAGGAAGTATGGATGGAAACTGAACAAGGAGAGGTTCAACCTGGAAATAAGGAGAAATTTTCTGACAGTGTGAGCGATCAACCAACGGAACAGAAGTTGCCTTCAGAAGTTGTGGGAGCTTCATCACTGGAAACTTTCAAAAAGACTGCCAACTGTCAGAAATGTTGTAAGGTCTCCTGCTTGGGTGGGGAGTTGGATAGATGACCTACAAGGTCCCTTTCAACTCTGTTAATCTGTAATCTAGGTCTCCTGTGGGAGCAGGGGGTTGAACTAGATGACCTCCAAGGTCCCTTCCAATTCTGTTACTGTTACTTGTTTAGAATGGACTACTCCATGCTGCAAAGATGGCAATAGATAGAACTTCTTCCTGGCCTCTGTAATCAGTTTGCCCAGTGCTTTCAAATAGAGTTTTTTACTTTCAACAATGTATTGACTCTTACTAGGCAAAATCCAACATGATGACTGGACCTGAATCTCACCAAATTACCTCAGATTGGTTTTGGTCTTTGGAATCCAAACATGTTAATAAGTTGTTTTCTAGTGTTTCTTGGAGACTTGTGGACTAGGTCTCTACCCCACTTGGCTCTGATAAGTGATATTTAGAGCTATAAGAAACTAGATCTGAGAGAATAACAGTATCTCACTAGGGTGGGGTGGGGAGCTGAAAAGAACCTGTAATTGATCCCCCTTTAACTATAACCCAACTCCTTTTTGTCTACTGACATCATATCCTGTTAGCACCCCTAGGAAGCCGATTAGCTTGATCCTTTTATGTCAAGGATCAGACCTAGGTGTGGGTCAGACATATTGGTTGCCTTTGCAGTTGACTTTTCCTATGATCTGGAGAGAGTACTGCTCCACTCCTAGTCCTGTTAGACCTCTTAGCAGCCTTTGATACATAGACTGCGGTAGCCTTCTTCCTATGAGGTACAATTTTACAGTGATTTCACTCTTACCTTAGCGGGGAGTTTCAGTTGATTGTTTTGAAGGTGCAAACAATATGGATCTTTCCTCTCTACTAATTAACACATTTAGATGAAACTACTGGAATAGGCCTTCCATATGTTTAGAGTAAATAATTATCATCATGTTGATATGCAAGAGATGCCTTTGATGCCTTCACCCAGTATCTGGAGACTGTTAGCATCTAACATGTTGTTAGGCATGGAATTAAATCCCAGCAAGACATGGTTGCCTGTTTGTACAATGAAGTCATCCAACATTTCCAGGGATATTTCTGACAGAGTGATTCCACCCCTGAGAGCACATAGTGCAACTTGAGGTCCTCTTGGATTTATTACTATTCTTTGATGTAAATTTATTTATTTATTTATTTATTGGTTCAATTTATATGCCGCCCTTCTCCAGAGACTCAGGGCAGTTTACAATGCGTTAAGCAATAGCCTTCATACTTTTGTATATACCTGCTTAGTAGGGCTTTCTTTTTTATACAAGTCAGTTTATTGCCCCCACAATCCAGGTCTTCATTTTACCTACCTCGAAAGGATGGAAGGCTGAGTCAACCTTGAGCCTGGTGAGATTTGAACTTGCAGTAATTGCAGGCAGCTGGTGCTATTTAACAGCACTTTAGTCTGCTGCACCACCAATTATTTCATAATACACACTTTTCTGTTTTCATATATTTTTTTAAATAACATTCCATGATTAAGGTAATAGTGCTAAATGTGAATTGATTTCCTTATTATTTTTTAAATAATCTTTTCCATGAAAATCAAAACATTAATGACTTGAAATTATAGAGAAGTGTTTTGTATTGAACTGACACATTTTGTCTCTTTTTCATTATTTACGGTACATATTTTACATAATGATCAGTTTGTCACCTAATCTGATGTTTTTATTAACTCAAAGACACAATTTGGTTGATTATTATTATCGTTGGTCACACAGCCAGATGTTTAGATTGGATTTGGCATTTTTATCAACCTATCAAGTTCTGCCAAAGGACCTGGGATAGGCAGATGTTGATGTTTGACAGTGTTAGAGGTATCATTGTAGTATGATAAAAGCTGCCTTTTACAATTGACTGATAGTGATTTTGACAATGTTGATGGTGTACAAGAGGTGCTCAAATTGTTTTGAGATTGCACCCAAGGTATCTATTACTATTTGCACTACCTTTGTTTTATTTTGCCACAGTTGTTCTATTTCTTTTTGCAGGTCTTTGTATTTTGCTATATTCTCCAGTTCCTTCTATTCTGCTGTCTGCAGCTGCTGCCATTCCAACTAGCCAGTCTTTCTTATTGACAACTGTTAAGTTTGGGGCATTATTTGGCAGGTGCCTATCAGCTGGAATTCTAAAGTCCCAGAATACTTTAGCATCTTCGTTTTCTGTTACTTTCTGTATTTTGTGGTTCCACGAGTTCTTGATTGTAGGCAACAGGTATTTCTTGCAGATTTTTCAGTGCACTATTGATGCTACTTTGTCACGTCATTGTTTGCAATCAGTCTGTGCAATTTTGCAGCAGCTAACCAGATGATCCACTGATTCTTTAGCTTCTTCACAGAGACAACACTTGCTATCTATTGCTGTCTTCTCAATTCTGGCTTTGTATGCATTTTTTTCTTAAGGTATGGTCTTGTGCTGCCAGAATGAGCCCCTTAGTCTCTTTCTTCAGCTTTCCTGCTCTTAGCCATTGCTAATTCTTGTTATTATTTGCTTTGCTATTTTTTTAATGTACTGGCCAGGTAATCCTTTGTCTTCCCATGCTTCTTTTTTGTTCTTCATTTGGTCTTTCTTGCATCTTTTTCACTGTCCTTCAGATATTTTTCCAATGGTCTTTTTTATTTCTTCAACCATGTGGTGTACTTGGAACATTCCACACCCATCTATTTTCCTTGGTAAGTATAGTCTTTCAGTGTCATTGCGTGGATGAAGGGCATGATTCATTGTCATTATTTTTCTGGTCTTCCTATCTAGGGATTTTTGTTCTTCTTGAATCCAGTCCATTATTCCAGCTGTGTATCTAATGATTGAAATTGTCCAGGTGTTAATTGCCTTCATAGTATTTCCCCCACTGAGTTTAAACTTTAAGATCTTCTTCACCCTCTTGCTGTACTCACTTCTAACTATTTTTCTTGGCTTCAGTGTGCTTGATGTTGTCAGCTTGAAGGATGCACAGAAGTTTGTAGTAATTGTCTTCATCCAAACCTTTCATGTTATTTCCATGGGCATTTTGGTTCCATCAGTTTCCACTATTTTTCCCTGGTTTGATGGTAAGAGTAGTACATCTGTTCAGTCGAAACCCCATTGCAATATATTGGCTGTATATATGGACAGTCTTGAGCAACAATTTTATTTCAGATGGTGTTTTTCCATACAGTTTCAGATCATCCATCTAAAGGAGATGGCATATTCTAGCAGATGTTTTTTATGTTTGATAGCCATGGCCTGAGTTATTCAGTGGTGTTGACAGAGGAATTAGTGCAATAAAAAACAGTAGCGGTGATGGCGAGTCTCCTTGAAAAATGTCTATCTTGATATTAATCTCTCCCAATCTATGACCTTTGACCAGCAACTGTGTTTTCCATTGTGCCACTGATCTTTGCACAAAGCTGTTTCTACTGACTCCTGTTATTCTTCTACTGTTAATGTTAGCTATTGCTTATTATATACAGGGAATGTCACAAAAACTAAAATCCATTTTTAATCTACCTTTTATCTCAAAATCACACTTTTTTTGTGCTTTGAAAAGCGGCATGTAAGCTTTAAAATGTATGAATAATCATGGCACGTTTCCACCAAGAAACTGGCTAGAAGAGAAGATTGAAAAAGTCACAAATACACATATGGAAGTGAAGGACTCTAGAAACTAACATTATGATTCATGTTATGAACGAGGCAGAGCACACAATTTATAAGGCATAGGAGGAGCTGTAAACCCAATTGCTGGTGTCAAGTCCAGGTCTTCTTTCGATATTCCAGGGGGTGTCTGGAAAGTGAATCTCTGCAAGAGGCTGGTAAAGAACAGAAAGAGCTCCATTTTGGCAAGGGTCTCACCTAAGCAGATTCTCCGACCTGTAACAATGAACAAAAACATGGAAACTGGTTTCAGTGGTTCTTCAATAACATTTTGCAGTTCTTGCCATGAAATGGTGGCTCAGAGATGACAAATCACATGCATGAAAATGAACTAATCCAAAATTTTACAATAGAGATTAATCGTATAGAAATAATGTAGTTTTTAAAAAATGAACCTCCAGTACATTTCTTCTACACTGAATCCCTGAAAATAGTTTGCCGTTATAGTTTTTGCCATTTTTAGAATGTTGAGTGGATTATTCTGGTGATTTCTTTACAAATAATGTTGTAAAAGGAAGAATCTGTTGTTGAAACTCTCATTCGTTATATATAACTATGATAGAAGATGTTACCTGCAGAGAAAGGCATGAATGCATCCCTCTTCACAAATTTTCCTTCAGAGTCAAGAAAATGCTCAGGGTAGAATTCATGAGGTTTCTCCCACTGGGATTCATCATGGAGCACAGAAGTCAGCAAGGGAACGATGTGCGTGCCCTGCAGGTATTAATGAATTATTAAACAATTAGCACTCCTCTTTGGTTTACTTGTTAATATGAAAGCTTAAAAAGCCATTCCAAATACATGAATTTCCCAATGTGATGGGAATGGAACACCTTCCAGGTGAATTGTTATGACCAGTTAGATGTCTCTATGAATAGCTTTGCAGAGACAGCACAACAGTGGACCTGCCAGCTAGGAGTCAGGTTTGGCAGATAGAAAATTTCTTTGGAGGAAGGAGAAATTGGGGGATTATCCATGTGAGCTCTAGAAGAGCTGCTCCTCCCTAAAAAAAACCTACAGTAATTTAATTTCTTGGGGGTGATTATGGGTTGAGTAGCTTCGGAATGAAGGACTTATAATAGTGAGTGGTCCTTGGGGGCTCTCTGAGCTTGCTTGTTTTCTTGCAGACGTTTCATTACCCATCATCAGTGCTAGTAAGGAGTGCTGTTTGCTGTCAGTTCACAATCAACTGCAGAGGATGATCTGGTTGGACATAATAATTAAGAGGGATACACTAACCAACACTGAATGAACAAAGCACTTATATGAGACTAATCACCTTTGGAATGAAAAAGCCTTTGAAGGTTATATCTACTGTAGTTGCTCGTGCTACATTTGCTGGAACAATATCAGCAAACCTTTGAGCTTCATGGATAACCGCATCAGTATAAGGCATCTTTGCTCGATGTTCAATCCTTGGCTGAGCAGACCCAATGATTCTTGAAATTTCTTCATAGACCTTATCTAGGAAAGTAAAACAATTATAAGATGTTTGTTAATGTTTTAATTTTGCAGCCGTTCAAACCGGCAAAGAGGTGGCAGGCCATTCATGCAAGCAAAGAAACGGCAGCAGCAGGCCATTTGCGGCGGCAAAGAGGTGGAGGCTGCAGGCCAGTGTCTCAGGGCGGAGTCATGCCCACCTGCACCAACAAAAGTCGGAAGTAGCCACCCGCCATTTCTTGCTGCAAAAATCTTTTTTAAAAACTCTGACTGTCGGGCAATTAAACCCAGCAAGAAATGAGGTATCAGAGAATTATGGTTGCTGTTGCTGCACAAAGATAAATCTAAGGCTCTGGCTATTGCCACCGCTGCTTCGACCTGCCTGTGCCAACCCACCTTGTCGTGAGTGACATTGAGTGGGCTACACCCACTCAGTCACATGATAGCCGCCCAGCCACGCCAACACAATCATTAGAAAGAACCCGTTGTTAAATTAGTTGAATCCGACCATTGATACTCGAACAGGCCACTCATACTGTTCACTAAGGTGCATGGGGATTGGGGAATGGCACAATTGTCCTCATTGCCCAGTACCTCAGGATTTGCTGTGCAGCATTTACATTCATATGGTGGGATTTTTTTTTTCTGTTGACAGTCTCCTGTGCCCTACTCAGGACAGTTTGAATTTCATGAGTCCTTTATTCTTGAAGTAGCTCTTCTGCAGACTCCCCAAATCACACAAAAGCATGCCCTGTTCTCACATGATTTCAGAGGCTCTGGAGGCCATGCAAGAGCAGGTCCTTATTCTCACTTGTCTCCACAGCCTCTGCATCTTTTGTAAGAATGGGGCATGCTTTCTTTTTTTTTTTTTTTTTTCAATTTTTATTAATAGTAAACAAAACCAACATAAATACATAAAATAACATACAAAACTAACAAACATCGATTCAGTCCAATGACTGACTCTTAGAAGTTACTATAACGGTGGAGTATTTTCCATTTTTGTATTTATATTGATGTCTATAATCATCTATTTACACGGTTATATATATATATATATATATAATTGATTCCTTATTTACTTCTATACATTTCTATTGATTAGTCATAAACTATCTTTGTGTTCCTATTTTTGCCTCCAGCCAGCCGTACCATTTTTGCCATACTAAATAATAATCAGTATCATCCTTCTCTTGTATTTCTTTTGTAAGCTTATCTAATTCTGCACATTCTGTAATTTTAGCTATTATTTTGTCTTCTGTAGGTAACTGTTCAGATTTCCAATGTTGGGCAAAGAGTATACGTGCTGCTGTGAGGATATGAATGATTAGATATTTTATTTCTTTGGTATAATTTGCTGTGATGATTCCCAATAAAAAGGTTTCCGGTCTCATTTCAAGTTTTTGTTTCGTAATTTCTTCAATCATTGTTTTAATTTGTTGCCAGTATTGTTTTGCCCTTCGGCATAGCCACCAGAGATGGTAGTATGTCCCTTTCTGTGATTTACATTTCCAACACATCGAAGATGTATTTGGGAACATCTTGGCTAGACGCGCCGGTGGGAGGTGCCATCGGTAAAACATTTTATAAAGGTTTTCTTTGTAGGGTATGGACAGTGTCATCTTATAGTTTATCTTCCACAAATTCTCCCACTTATCTAATTCAATAGTATATCCTATGTTTTGGGCCCATGTTATCATGCTTTCTTTGACAACCTCCTCTTCCAATTTGTATTGTAGTAGGTACTTATAAATTTTGGTAATCATTTTCTCATCTGGACTTTGTAATATTTTATCCAATTCATTTGGTTCATTTTGAAATCCGAATTGTGCCCGATCCGTTTTGTATCTTGATTCTATTTGCATGTATGGCCACCAATCAATGTCTATACCCTGATGTTGTAATTCTTGTCTTGTTTGTAATTCTCCTTCACTGTTCAGTAGTTCTTTATAAGTCCTCATTTTCGCTATATCCATGGCATTGGGGTATATTTGTGCTTCCATTGTCGATAGCCATCGTGGGATCTTGGTGTAGTGTTTCCTAACCTCTTGCCATGATTTGTACAATGCTTCTCTAATGATATGTTGCTGAAAATACCCATGGTGCTTATCCTTTCCCTCCCAGAGAAAGGCATGCCATCCGCGTTGTAGATCAAAGCCTTCTAGTGATAACATTCTTTTATTCTTAAGATCTATCCAGTCCCTTATCCAGTTTAGCGACGCTGCTTTATAGTATAGCTCCCAGTCCGGTAGGCCCAGGCCTCCTTTTTCTCGGGTATCTTGCATACATTTTATTTTAATTCTGGCCCTTTTCCCATTCCAAATAAATTTTGTTGTTATTTTAGTGAGGTCCTTAAAGAAATTCTTTCCTGGCCAGATTGGGGCTACTTGGAAAAGGTAGAGTAATCTAGGGAGTATGTTCATTTTTATGGATGCAATTTTCCCTAGGAATGACAGTTGTAATTTATTCCACGTTTCCAGGTCTTTTCTAATTTGTTTCATTAATTTATTGTAATTGTCTTCTCTGATTGTTATTGCTTTGGCAGTAAGCCAGATTCCTAAATACTTTATTCTCTTTACAATTTGTATTCCTAATTTGTCTTCTAGTTGTATCTCTTGTACCTTTGTCAAGTTCTTTGTTAATACTTTAGTTTTTTGTTTGTTAATTTTAAGCCCTGCAACTCTTCCATATTCCTCTATCCTCGCTAAAAGTTTGGCTCCTGTTGTTTCCGGTTGCTCCATTATAAACACCACGTCATCAGCAAAAGCTTGCAATTTGTACTCCTCTTTCCGTATTCTCAAACCTTTTATTTCGGGGTCTTTCCTGACTTCGTTTAATAATATTTCCAAAGAGATTATGAACAATAGTGGGGATAAGGGGCAGCCTTGTCTCACTCCTTTTTGTATATCTAGGTTTTCAGTCATATCTCCATTGATCATAATTTTGGCCGTTTGGTGGGAATATATTTTTCTAATCATTTGTAAAAATTTAGCACCGAAGTCCATAATTTCTAATTGCGATATGAGAAAGTTCCAGTTTAAATTATCAAAGGCCTTTTGTGCGTCTAAGAAAAGTAGGGCTGCTTGTTTATCGTTTCTTTTCTCGTAATGTTCCAGGACGTTAATAATTGTTCTTATGTTATTTTTGATCTGTCTTCTTGGGACAAAACCGTTCTGATCCGTATGTATGTATTTATGAATAATTGCTTTCAATCTTTGCGTTATGACCAACATGAAGAGTTTATAATCTACGTTAAGCAGTGAAATCGGCCTATAATTTTTAATTTGTGTGGGGTCTGTGTCTTCTTTAGGGATAAGTGTAATGATGGTTTCAGTCCAGGATTTGGGAATTTCTGCCTCTAATAATGCATCGTTGAGAACCAGGAGTAGCAGTTCATCCATTGCATTTTGACAGTTCTTATAAAACTCCGTTGGTATCCCATCCGGGCCTGGGACTTTGTTGTTTTTTTGCTTTTTCCTTGCTTCCACCAGCTCAGACATCGTAATTGGTCTATTTAATGCTTCTCTGTGGGACTTCTCTAATTTTACGATGTTTGTTTTACATAAGTATTCCTTAATGTCTTCCTCCCGAATCTCTTCTCCCTTGTAAAGACTTTGGAAGAAATCTTTAACTATACGTTTTTTGTCTAGATTAGTATGATATATTTGTCCTGTTTCGTCTTGCAATTGAAATATTGTTCTCCTTTCTTTTTCTTTTTTCAATTTATACGCTAACCAGCGCCCTGTTTTGTTTGCATGCTCAAAGTGTTTCTGCTTTGCTAATTTAATTTTCTGTACGATTTCTGTCTGGGTAGTCAGGTTGATTCTGTGTTTAGTAAGGTTTAATTTTGCTTTTATTGTTTTGTTTTGGGGGTCCTTCTGCAATTCTAATTCATATGTTCTGAGTTCTTCTAACAACTTATTCCTTGACTGAAGTTTCTCTTTGTTTTTTTTTGCCATATACGCGATTGTAAGACCTCTTATATATGCTTTAATTGTGTCCCAAAGATTTTGAAGTGATGTCTGTTCTTTAGTATTTATTTGTAGGAACATTTTAACCTCTTTCTCGATCATCTGTATATATTCCTTATCCTTTATTGTTCCCGTGTCCATCATCCACCTCCTTTGCTTTCGATGTCCCTTCCATATTATTCTAATGGGGTTATGATCTGCCCAGGTGTTCGCTGCTATTTCGATATCTTTTACCTCCTCTCTGAGGTCTGAAGTCATCCAGGCCATGTCGATCCTAGACCATGACTGGTGTGGGTTTGAATAATATGTGTATTGTTTCGTTTGCATGTTTGCCTCTCTCCATACAACATGCAGGTGTAGTTCATTGATCATATCCTTGAAGGATTCCGGTAGAGTTTTCTTTCTGGTTTTACTTTGTTTGGTACTTCGGTAATCTTTTTCTATGTCCGTGATTGCGTTGAAGTCTCCTACCATACAGATAGCTTCGTACTCCAGGTCTTTAATTATATTGTGTAGCTTTTTGAAAAAATCATTTTGATCTGCGTTGGGTGCATATATAGATATTAATAGTATTGTTTTGGATTCTGTTTGTATTTCTATTATTAAGAAACGTCCTTCTGTGTCTGCATATATTTGTTTTGTTTTTAGGTATTTCTTCACATATATTACGACTCCTCTCTTTTTTTGGTCTCCAAGCGCTGCATATAGTCTTCCTAATCTTTGATTATCCAATAGTTTTTGATGCTGTCTTTTAATATGTACCTCTTGGAGTGTTATAATATCCATTTCTAATTTTTGAAGTTTTGTGAATGTGTGTTTTCTTTTTGCTGGTGAATTAAGTCCGTTTATGTTGATTGAGATGAGTTTTAGCTCTTTTTCCATCTCTCTTTATTTATTTATCCGTTGGTTGCAATCTTTTGTTGTTTCTAAGTATCATTTGCGTCTTTTCCCTCGCTCCCTCTCTCTCCATTCTTTCTCTTTCCAATCTTCTCCCCTCTTCTTGGTCTCTTCCTTCTTTCTCTGTCCGCCTTTCCTCTTGCCTCTTAGGACCCTCTTCTTTTCTGCTCTCTTGCTCCTCCTCCAGCGCGAAGTGTTGATCAAAGAAATCCTGTGCTTTTCCTACGTTATCAATTCTATATTTTTTGTCTTCCCAGGAAATTAGTAAACCCTCCGGTATTAGCCAGCGGAACTTTATTTTAAATTTATTTAATTGTGCCGTTAGGAAGTTGTAGTTCCTTCTTTGGTCCCTCGTCCTTTTTGGTATCTGTTTGAGGGTTAAAATTTCTCTTCCCTTATACATAGCTGTATCCTCTCTCATCTTCCTATAGATCTCTTCTTTTAAGGATTTTTTTGTAAATCTGATATGTATTTCCTTTGGCAGTTTATTTCTCCGGGCGTAGTTCGTGTGGACTCTATAGATTTCGTCTATTCCACTTCGAATCTCTTCCTTGTTCCTCTGGGTCACTTCAGAGAGTATCTCAGTCATGATTTCTCCTAAGTCCTCCTCCTTTTGCTCTTCTACATTCTGGAACCTTAAGTAGAAGGATGCCTTCTCCATCTCAAGATATGATACCGTGTCCTCTAGGTCCTTATTTGTAGCTGCTTGGTCATATTCCATCCTCTCCATTTTCTTATTTGTATATTCTATTCTCTCCTCCACCTTACAAATCCTCTGTTCATTTTCCTCCATTTTATGTTGTATCTTTCCTATCTTCTCGTCCATGTTCCTAATATTATCCTTTATCTCTCCCACATCCATCCTTAATTCCTCATGATTTTTCCTTGTCTCCTCGTGGTTATAGGCCATAGTCTCTTGCATTTTATTCATTCCTTCCTGGATCGTCGTTAATATGGAATGAATGTTTGGCATACTAAGGGTGGGAGCTGCTTTATCCTTTTCCATGGTTTCAGCTGTTTTTTGTTGTATTGGGGAGGCCGTAAGTATCATCTGGCTTGATGGTATTTTCTTACTTAACTTAGAGATTGTTGTTGAGCTTGTAGTTGCCATTTGTATTTCTTTTAATATCTTCTCCCAGAATCTCATATACTGATTTCTATTTAGGTTGTTCTATTTCTTTTGGGATTTTTGTATGGTTAGTGGCTTTCAATAGTCCCGGTAATCCCAAGAAAATAAGCAACTAGGATAGGTTCCCCTGTCACACTATCACTATCTGTATGTAAATTTATCTATAAGTTCTATTTTCCCTTTTTCGATATTTTACAGAGATCTTCAATTCATAATAACTGTCTAGTCTGTATTACTCTCTAAGCATAGGGGTAGAATATAAGGGGGGGAGCGAGGGAAAAGTCTAATACTTCAGCAATTCATCAGTTAACTATCCTTATATTTGGTTATTTACAATCTTATTTAAATTAATTGTTAAGTACTATTAATTAGTATTTATCAAATCAATTGCCTTAATTTCAATCTTAAAATCAATTAATCTGTCTGATATTGTTTTCAAAGCTAGACATATAGAGAGATATAATATTTAACTACCACGATAAAATATAGCACTAAGATAAATATAGTTATATATTAAGAGTAAATATAAAATTAAATTAACAGTTTTATATATATAGTATATATTATATAATATATAAGATTATATAGATTTCACAAACAATACATTTAATATTAATGCCTTCTATAGTTCTTAATCACTAATTTGTTATCAGCTTTTAATACAATTAATTATACTTTACAGTTGATTCTTCTTTTTTTTTTTTCTGGATCACTCTCTTCTTCTTCTTCTTTTTTTTTTTCTTCTGGATCACTCTCTTCTCTCTCTCTTCTTCCCAAATTTGTATCTTTCTTATTTCTTATTTATTGTTCAAGGTCCAAAGTTCAAAGTCCAATATCCAATGTCCAAATATTTTTAGATTGAGTGTCCAATGTCCACCAAAGCTTCAAGAAAAAACCCCCAAGTGTCCACCTTTCAGCAGGGAGAGAAAAGGAGTAAAAGGTAGAATAATCCAAATCCCAAAGCTTAGGTCCAAACCTCTAAATCTCCGAGGTCCAAAAGTCCAAGAGTCCCAAGAAAAATATTCTGCTTAAACTAATTTAGTTTATCTCCAAAAGACACTGATCTCCACTTTAAACAAAGTTTTCCTGGCGCTCTCTCTTCCAATATCAAATGCTTGTAAAATGTCTCGTTATCGCTTCCACAAAGTCTGTCAAATTAACCCCCTTTCTCTCCTTAAATTCCGTCTCTCCTCTGTGGCTGTATATTCGAAATCCAAAGCTTATCTGGGCTCGCTTTCTCCTCCTAAATTTCCTCCGCTTTCACCGGCTGCTAAATTGTGCGCTGTCACTGTCAAAATGGAAGCTGTCTCCGCTTATTTCTCAGTCGCCGCTATCTAGCTTCTTAGTTGGAGTTTTAACTTCTTCCGCCTTCAAATTTCCCGTTATGGGTTGTAAATATACCTTTTGAACTTTTTTTCTTTCCCGATCTTTCCACCGAAGTCTTCTTTATTTGATTTTCGCTTCCCTCTTAGTCAGCTGTCAACGTTTCTGGCCAGCCGGGTGGCTGGTTTTTCCCCGATCAGGATTAAGGGGGGTTTCCTGAACCTTCGGGGGGATTGCTGTCCTCCCCGAGGTCCTCGGAATTTCCCCTTTTTTCTATTGACCTATCCGAGGTCAATAGTGCCTAAATCGGCTCCTAGATCGGCGATATTAGGGACTTGGAGAACGGAGAGCCGTTCCTTTCGCCCCTAACACGATGACGTCACCGCCGGAAGTCTCAAGAATGGGGCATGCTTTCAAGAATAGTTCTCAGGTGTTGGTAAACGTTGGTATGTCATCCAAAACTTCATGGCATATCACCTTTGACATGTGTGTCATAGGTTCTCTATCACTGGCCTAGCTAAATGAATGTTCCAAGTAACAAAGGATGTCAATAGACAACAAGAGCCTTTGTAGCACAGCAGACTAAAGTGCTCTTAATTAGCACCAGTTGCCTGCAATTACTGCAAGTTCGAATCTCACCAGGCTCAAGGTTGACTCAGCCTTCCATCCTTTCGAGTTAGGTAAAATGAGGACCCGGATTGTGGGGGCAATAAACTGACTTTGTATAAAAAAGAACACTGCTTAGGGGGCCCCCAAAAGCCCTACTAAGCAGGTATATACAAAAGTATGAAGGCTATTGCTTAACGCATTGTAAGCCGCCCTGAGTCTCCGGAGAAGGGCGGCATATAAATTGAACTAATAAATAAATAAATAAATAAATAATAAATAAATAAACAAACAAACAAACAAACAAACAAACAAACAAACAAACAAAGGAACTGTGCAAAGAAATTCCACACCGTTCAACACATTACTCCTTGTTTAACAACAATGGTCAGCCATAAAATTTTACTTTTGTAGATCACATGTTTCATTGCATTATACTTTAATTTAACCAAATATTTGAATATTGATATCCAACCAAATGAAAAGTGCTTACTTTGAATGTCAGGATATTTCATCATTAGTAGTATGGCCCAGCGCAATGTGGTTGAAGTCGTATCCATCCCAGCAGCAAATAGGTTATTCACAACAGCAGTTAGGTTTTCATTATGAAAATACCTTTCTGCTTTGTTTCTCTTCTCCTGCAATATATAAATAGTCTATCTAAGCATATTCGGTATATTCACATCAACTAAATAGCAGAAAGCTGGAGAACACTGAACAATAAGAGCATCTCTCAGAATTTTGGATTTCAGTCCCTAGCTTTCTAAATCAATAAAAAGGATTGTGGGAATGGTAGCTCTAAACACCATAAAGTACTGAGCTCCCTATGATTTGTGATTAAGATGTTCATAGAAATTGAAATAATGAGCATGATATTCTATTAAAAATCTTCTAGAAATTCATATTTTCATAAAATATAGGGTTGGAAAGTACCTTGAAGGTCTTCTATTACAACCCCCCAGGTAAGGAGGAATCTTCATTTTCTTCCTCTTTTTGCTAAAAATCCCAAGACTAGTTTACAAAGGTAAATCAATGAATTTTTGCTTTCAGTCCAGTTATCTCAAAATAAATAAGCAAAGAGGACAAGCAACCAGCATCCACCTCATTTCTAAGAATTGGAGATATTAGAGTGGCAAGGTTCTAGGATGGAAACTCTTCCAATCAATTGACAGAATAATTACTGATGCTGACACCTGAGTATTGGCTAAAGAAAGCATGTTTCATCAGAGATGCCAAGGAAGATCTCTCCTTCCTTCCTTCCTTTCCCTATGTTTTGAAGCCTCAGAAACTCAGTAAGTAAATAAATGAAATACTCCTAGAGAGGGAAAATATCTCTGATAAGCATTGGGTGGGGGGCTGTTTGAATCTCTCCATCATATTGAAGCTTCTTCAAACATGAAAAACAAGCCAAATGTTCAGCACTGTTTTCAAAAGACATTCACCCCCCCCCATTGAGCTCCTACATGATCAAAAATCATTATTTTATAATTGCCTGGCAATGTATCTGTGCCTAAACAGGACTTTCATTAACTAAGACCTTTACAACTACTTGTTGCTTTCCAAAAGATGTCTTGAAAAAAAGACATGATTTGGGAGGTAATTATTTTTAAAACATATCTCATTTTCATTGTATCTCAGTAAAGGTATAGCAACAGATAGCGCAACTGAGATGATTGTGCCAATTTTTTTTATATTATTATTATTATTATTATTATTATTATTATTAGAATTATTATTATTAGAATTAGAATTAGAATTAAAATTAGAATTCTTTATTGGCCAAGTGTGATTGGATACACAAGGAATTTGTCTTTGGTGCATATGCTCTCAGTGTACATAAAAAGACAAGATTCATTCATCAAGAATCATAAGGTACAACACTTAATGATATTCATAGGGTACAAATAAGCAATCCAGAAACAATAACAATATAAATCATTATTATAATTATTATTATTAGGAGGAGGAGGAGGAGGAGAAAGAGGAGGCGCAGCAGCAGCAACAGATTTGTTTAGATGGGCTTCATTTAAATTGAGGAAATTAATACTTTAAACAAATGCCTTGCAACAGATGATTTATACTACATGTAGCACTTTAATATAACCCTCAAAATGTACTATTTGGGACTTTTTTTAAAGGAAAGTCCCTTGGTTTTCAGTTTAGAAGTTTCAATTGTCAGTTAAAAATGAGTTTTTATTTCCTGCTTTAAAGGTATGAATATGATATGAAAAACTCATTTGGAATTAACAATAAAGAACATCTGTAGCTCAAGTTTCAAATGAGGGGTCCTTGGTGCTGTTTGAGATTGGTTGTTTTCCTTTCAGAAGTTTCATTACCCAAACTAGGTAACATAATCAGTGCTAATTATCTAGTTACCAAGTTTGGGTGATGAAAAAGCTGCAAAAAAACAACCTAGCTCAGAGAGTACCAAGCCGCCCCCCCCCCCACACACACACAACTTGGAATTCCTGGCATGAAACACTTCCTTACCTCTGCCTGTCGGACAAGGAATGAATCAATAAAGCTCCTCTGATCATTTTCATCCAGAACTTTGAGGTGTTCTATGAAAGTGGTCTTTATGAAACCAAACAATTCCTTTTTGTTATTCAGAAGTATGTTACGAGCACCAAAAAGAAAGCCAAACAGGGGGAACATATTATAGAACTGAAAAATACAAAAAGGATAAAAAGAGTCATGAATAATTTTCATGTGGGCAATGTAGGCATTTTTACTAAAACTATTCATATTTCATAGTGGGAAATAGTTGCATATAGTATATAAGACATTGGGGCTTTTTCTGTCATAGTGTACCTTAAAACACATGGAATATTTATTATAAATCCCACACTACATTAAAGATAACATAGTGAACACACAATGAACTCCTTTTAAAATTGAAAAATAATTTACCAAAACAGAAGGGCTTCCTGCAAGCCGGACATTTTCATTGATTAAGTTTATTAGTCTTTGAAATGTGGGGTCTTCATACTGATATCGCTTGCCAAGTATAAAGGACACTATGATATTGCCAACAGCAGAATTCATAATTGCTGCATTCTCAAATGGTTGTCCTATATAGCAAATATTACAATTAAACAAAGTTATTAAAAATAATTTACATTTATGAAAGAACATCACTTTAAAAGACACTTTTAAAAGACACTTCAATGGCAAAGTCTTCCCACCTTAGGCAAAGTACATTTTTCTAGGAAACTGATAGCCAGTGCTGGAGTACATGGAGATATTGGGCAAATATTAAATAGGATTTGAGGAACTTCATTGGTAGCTCTAGAGGTAGACTGTTAACTTTTCTGCAATAAATCTCTGAACGTATAGCTCCAGGTGAATCATTAGAAGGAAACATCAACTCACCTTCATAAGATTCAAATGTCTTTATCAGGATCCTGCACTCTTCAATTATTTTATCCTCTATACTCCTCTTGCCCATTCCATAGTCCCGTAGTGCAGATAAAGTAAAGCGGCGCATCACTTTCCAATTCTCCCCATGAGAAAAAAGGATACCTAAAGAGAAAGTGCAAAACTAAAAGACATATTTGCACTACTGAAAAATTCTGCCATTATAATGAAGAGAATGTTCATGGCGCTTGTTTTTGCATAGTACAGAGTCAGAAAGTTAGTGTGGGAAATGCATATGAAGTTTCATGTGAAGCTTTTCTGTTAACCCAGAAAATTACAAACAGTCCCTTATTTACAAACTCTGTTTCTCCAACCATCCAGTGTGGCAACCAAATTGTCCAAGGGTGGTTGAAAGAAATCAGGAAAAGTATAGGTTAAAACTTTGCAGAATTGATTTCAATTCTCTTTTTCTCCTTTTCAGTCCTATCTTAGGGCAGTCAGGCCTTAGTTTCTATTTTTGTCTCCTATGTTCTCCAACACAAATCTCCTATGCCATCTCCATACTAACTTTTTTTATTTTCACAGCTCTGGACAGATATTGACAAGGTATACTGCCTGATATATAGAATGAGAAAAGCTTACCAAAGCCCTCATGAATTTCATCAGAAAGATGGATATTTGGCCTCTCTGCAAATGCATCAGCGTGATTCACAAGAGCTTCCTTCACTGTTTTGTATCCAGCCAATACCACTATTTTCTGGCATCCCAGTTGAATCCTAAAGACTGGGCCATATACTTTTGACAACTAGAATTGAACACAAGGAGGAAAAAAGAGAAGATCACCATGAAAACCCCTTTATGCACAGTAACAGACATCAGATGCAAATCATGTTTCACAGATATAAGAATAAAATCATGTTGTTGTTGTTTTTATTGTTTGAAAGCATCTTGTGTGCTACACTTTTTAGGTAGATAAGATAGCAACTTATCTTATTAAGATAGTGGGAAAGGGAGGGACTGGAATAATGTGATCCTTTACTGCCTGAGAGAATCATTATTCCTGGTGCTCTTCCAGAAACTGAGATATCAGCACAAACCCAAATACATCAGCAGTCATCATGGTTAACATTCCAACTTTTAGTCTGAAAGAAAATTTTCCACATGGCCCATAATTGGAAGAGCAAAAAGCCATTCCGTTCCTTACCAATGAAGTACAGTAAGTACAATTACTTATTTAATTGTAATGGAAACATCAATTGAAGTGTGGGCTCAAAATAGAAAATGCTCTTTGTCGTGTTCCATCAACATCTTCCTGATTCAGATACTTTACTGAATCAGCAATCCAAGGACAAAATAGAGAAGCATAAAGAGTCTGTGTTTATTTCAAACATTTAATAGGCTAAATTTATAACTATCAAATGGATCAATCAGCAGCACAGAGCAGCATTGTGCTCCACCATCTCCATAATATCTCAATACCTTGCATCTTCCTGAGTTTGCTGAACTTTTAACAGACATGATGAAACTTTCCAGTCAAATTACCATGGAAAAGTCTTTTGCTAATAATCAACATGGGGAAAAAGAAGAATGTTGACTATTTGTTGCTGCATTTGTTCATTTCTAATGGCCATGAATATATTTTAATGTGTTTCCTACCCATTCCCTCCCAGAGATCTCTGCTTTCAAATCATAGTATTCCTAATGTAGGAACCAAGTAAATTTTAATACATTGAAAGGCAGTGGAGCAACCTTATTCTATCACCTCTTGCAATTCACAAACATTGACCCGAGAAAAAGATATTAATCCCACCCACCCCTTAAAAAACAACTAAAAACATCTCTCAATTTATCTGTCCATTGATAGGATTATGTCCACAAAAGGGATAACTAAGCTTGCCAAGATCTTGTAATTCTATGCATAATACAGTACAGCACAGTTACAATCATATTAAACAATAACATAAAATCAGAATATCTCCAAAATCTCTTGACCCAATTTTGTCTTGTCGGTTTAGTTGCTTTCAGTCATAATTTCAGTGCATTACCTTTAGCATTGTTCTGTGTGGTCTTTTCATATCCATAATGTGGAGATTTCCAAGAAAGGGTAAAATTCTTGGTCTTGGTGGAAGATTTTGGGAGTTGTTATTCCAGAAACTGTTCGTTTTCAAAAGGAATACAGTCAGAAAAATAAAGAAGAGTGATACAGAAACAAGTTGAGTCCAATCCATTTTCTTTCAGTAAATACTTTCTGTAGTATTTAAAATGGAAAATGCAATACTATTTGATCAAATATAGTTCCTGCACAATATAATGCCTGCACAAATACTAGAAAGTGTTGCAGTACCATGGAGATAATATAAATATGATTCCAGTGAATCATTAACTTTCCTGTTTGATGTAGTTTGTTTTCCTTTATTTGAATGAGATTACTTTGTAATTGAAATGGATGATATCTTAATCTCCAAATAAAAAAGTTTGTCTAGTCATTTGGGCCCTAAGTAAACCAATGTCCAGGATTGTTAACATTATTTATTTGCTGAGTAAAGAAAACATTGTGAATCCATTTGCATAATTATTGAACTTCAACTTGTGGAAGATTTGTGAAAATGCATTAATACTGATTTTGATCCAAGTAAATTTTCAGGTGTCATGTCTAGTGTCCCAAGGCTTCAGTTTCTTGACCATGCAATTCTCTAGGCCATGGCTTTACTTCCCAGCTGTTCTGGATAAGACATTTGACTCTCTTCTCCAGAATCACCATAGGCATCACTTTGTCTACCAGCTGCTTATTTTGCCCTTCAGATGGATCTCAACCTCAACTTCAAATATCTCCCATGAAATGTCAAGAGAACCTTAAATCAGAAAATATAACTGATATGATATGAACTGATATGGAAATCTGAAGGTTGTCATAGCTTCACAAAACCCAAGGCCTAAGGCTAACGTATTCCAAAACATGACTGTCATGCTTTGCTTGACTATATCAACAAAGGAAACATTTCACTTCTCTTTATTGATTATTGAACCGCTCCTATAATTTGGAAGTTTTCTGTAGCTTTCAAGATTTGTTTCCATTATCTCATATGGATGAAAAGGCATGCCCACATCCACTGAGAGAAACATAGCAGATAGGGTATGAATGATGATGTATCTGTCTCAGCTTAAAAAAAAAAAAATACCTGGAAGCCAATTGAAGATTTTGATTCCCTTTTCTAGGTTTAGCAAGCATTGAATTCACTTAGAATTTGGAACTGGAAGATCAGGGGCTAAGTCCTCAGGGCTTCAGTTCAGATATATGACCAGCTGGCACAATAAAAATCACATGAGCAGCTAAGAGCCAAATTGCCTAGCAGGTTGACTGATAGAATCCTATGGTTCATGGGTTGTGGTCAAAGTCCTGCCTTGTTGCTTGTTCAGCAAAATTGGGTTTTTTACTATTTTTTTTTTTACTACTGTTGACCTCACCCCATTCCTAAGAGGTCTGTAAGGGGTGTGCATAAGCGCACCAACGTGCCTACCATCCCTGTCCTAATTTCCCTTTTTATTCATATCCATTTCACGTATTCATAATTATGTTTATACTTTTATCTCTTACCTTATATATGCTTGACAAATAAATAAATAAAATAAATAAATTTTAAAAATGATAACTTCTCTCTCTCCTTCCCCCTCCCCCTCTCCTTCTAAAAAGCCTCACTACTAATTCCTGGCTTATGTAGTAGCCTAAACAGGTTGTTTTATTATGATGATTACCCAAACGTTTTCATCAATAACAGTAGCCAGGAGGAGACTGCTGTTCTTTTCTTTATCAATCAATTTTCTTCACTATCTTTTCAGTACTGGGGTGTTCTCTTCACTTTCACCGAACAGCTATAATGGGTACAATTATGAATAATGTAGTATTCAGACATGAATTGAGAAAGGCTTGCATGAAAAATCTAAATCTGGAAGCAACTTGCACCATTTCCCTAAATCTTTTGAATCCCTTAATCTTAGCGTAATTCCCTTTTATTTCCTATCTTGCTGTCATGGCTTGTTGTCAGACTCACAAGAGACAATGAGGAGATAAGTCCTCTAGTGGCTCAAACCATGGCCTGAGGAGTTACATACAGATGAGGTTGGGCTGTCTAGTAAGCAGTAGGCACAGCTGCCATAAGTCCCTGAAGATGAGGAGTCTGAGCTATCCTCATCCTCAGGACTCACCCTATAAAGAGCAGAGCAGAACAGAGTCACACTGCAGGATTCCTCTTCTATTTAAGAAATAATTATTAATTGACTATCAAGAAACAGCAAGCTTAAACCTCTCTGTGAATGACTGGCTTCATTCATCCATTCAGTGCACCTTCGTTCCTGGTTTGAAACCTCATGACTTTTACTCTAGATCTGCCAGCTGATGACCCTTTTGCAATGTTTGGACTTTTGGAATTCCACTGTTGTGTCTGATGTTCTGAATTGGAATTCTTATTACAAGATTTAGAGCGCTCCATGGCTTAGGACCTGGTTATTTACGGGACCACCTGCTACCACCAATAGCCTCCCACCGGCCGGTACGTTCCCATAGAGAGGGGTTCCTCCGGGTGCCATCGGCCAAGCAATGTCAACTGGCAGCCCCCAGGGGGAGAGCCTTCTCTGTGGGGGCACCTACTATCTGGAATGAGCTCCCCCTGGAGATACAGGGGATCCCAGATCTGCGCACCTTCCGTCGTGCTCTCAAGACTTTTTTATTCTATCAAGCCAGCCTGGCCTAAATCTTTCCCCTTTAAAATGTAAATTTTAATTTGTTTTTAAAATTATTGGGTGTTTTAAATTTGTCTCGGCCAAATTGTTTAATTCGGTTTTATTCTGTTTTTAAATTTTGTATTTATGTGTTCTATTCTGTGGCTGTTCACTGCCCTGAGTCCTTCGGGAGTAGGGCGGTATACAAATTCAATAAATGAAATGAAAATGAAAATGAAATGAAGACTGCTGAACTTTAGGGGACTTGTTTCTCTACTGGGTGTGTGTTTGGGGGGGGTGACCTTGTGCACACATGTCCATTTGTGGTCACATTTCCTTTGCTGTTTGCTTCTTTACTTCACAAAATTTATCAGTTAATTTTGCAACCGCCTCTCAGTGTACCTCTGTGTGCTTGGCCTGGGACTGGACATTTGCTATAATTATAGTAGCAGTCATAGTTCTTCCAGTTTTTCTTCTTTAGTTTTCTTTACTTAAAATCATGAATGATCTGAAATCCTATTAGTGGAAAAGTACTTCTGGACTTCAGGATCCTTTGTCATTTAACACTCCCACTCGGAATAGTTAATCACTGTATTGATTATGATTATAATCCTACTTAAGACTCAGAAAAACAATGTGTGGACAAGCATTAAACACAAGCACATACATACACAATACCTCCAAGAGGCTACTACTTTAATTAGAAACATCAGGGGCTTAATCACGAACAAGATACATTAAGAAAGAAGCCAAGGTTGAGCAAAGATCACTGCTCTGTTGTTGCATAGGACTCCATTACTGACTAACTAAACATGTTTAACAACACCTGACAAATTCTTTCCTCTCAGCCATTGCTGTAAAAAGGTTTTATCTAGGAAAAGATTGTAAAATGTGTAACTTGCATATTTAGAAGCTGGAGATGCAAAGCAAGAAAGATAGAAGTCATATCTGAAAAGCAACTGATTTTATCTGTGGGTGATTGTATAAGTGGTTGTCTTTTGAAGTAATACACTAATTATAAAATTAGAACATCTTAGAGATATCTATTGTTTGCTTATAAATAATATTAACACCTCCTTCTTTTAACCCAGGTGTCTGTGAATAATTCTTCTAGCGGAGCTCTGCAGCAATAGCAATAGCACTTAGACTTACATACTGCTTCATGATGCTTTACAGCCCTCTCTAAGTGATTTACAGAGTTAGCATATTGTCCCACAATCTGGCCTCTCATTTTAACCGACCTCAAAAGGATGGAAGGCTGAGTCAACCTTGAGCCTCTCAGAATTGAACTCCTGGAGTGAACAGTGAGTTAGCCTGCACTACTGCATTCTAACCACTGTGCCACCATGGCTCTTGTATGTCAGGCTCCAAGTAATGCACCCATTACAAATTGAATTCCATGGCATTGCATTTCCTCAAAGAACAAATTTATTTAGATACATCATCTTGGCACTACTAGTGGAAAGCCAGTACTGAAAGTTTCCGTGCTTTCCACCCCAATATAAGTAATAGTTTTTTCATTTTCCAAAACAAATTGTCACATTGTCCAACCAAGATGAGAGCCAGTTGCCTGGCGACTTCTCTCCTCTTCCACCGGTCGGCCGGCCATTGGAATGTACTTGACTCATCCATTAGCTATGCTGTTTTGGCTGAAGGCTCTATCCTCCTCGCTCTCCCCCTCCTTTAACTCCAAACTGTGTCAAACTGAATTCATGTCAGAATCCCCAAGGATACAAACAATCCCACACCCCAATAAAATTCAGGCTTGACATTCACTCTAGAGTGATAGGTGAAGGGAGGGGGAGAGGCTAAAAGAGAAGTAGAAATAAGAGGGGGGAAATAGTAAAAATAGATATTAAGATGATATAACATATGGAAGAACTATGAGAAGGTTTAGAACTGAAGGATGATAGTAGAAGTTATGTGTTAGTAAAATTAGAAATGAAAATGAAATGTAATTATTAGGAATAATATTGTTACGTTGATTTGTATTTAAATGTATGATACCCAGATATCTAACCAGTCATGCAATGAGTTGTATAAAAATAAAAAACTTTAAAAGGAAAAAAATATTCAGAATGTTGTACATTCAAACCTGAATATTTTGTAATTGTACATGTTAGGGTTTTTTTGGGGGGGAAGGGAATGTAACCCAAAAAATTAAAACTGTATCACAAACCTAGGTTCCTCTAAAAAAAAAAAGGGTGGGGCTTGGTTTGCCTTCTCTGACCCAATGTCTAGAGAAAAACTAGGTCTTCAAGACCTTATGGAAAGAAGAGACATATAGGCCCTCCATATTTCAGGCAGGAAAAGGTTCACTTATGAGGTCTGACCAGAAGACAGTGTTTAATAGGTGAACCTAGAATGAATCCATCTATATAATCCAGCTGGATTATATATACCAAGGATGTCAAACTTGATTTTCTTGACGGTTGCATCAGGGTTGTGTTTGACCTCGGGGGGTGGGGGGGCATGGCCAGCTCGATGTCACTCATGTCAGTGGCGCCTGTGGTGGCCTGAGAGCTCTGCCAGCGATTAACAGGCTCCCAAGCTACATTTTCAGCTGTGACAGTATCCTACAATCCTCTGCCAGCAAAAACGGAATTTGGAAGGGCTGCACACAGCCCTCATGAGCTCCATTTTCACTGGCAGAAGCACTGCGGGCCAGTCCTTTGCTATTTCCAGGGCGGCCCCATAGACCAGATCTAAGCACCCCATGGGCTGGATCCAGCCCCCAGGCTTTGAGTTTGACACCCCTGGTATATACAATCCATGAGTCCCTCAAATAACTTGGTTCTATGCCATCTAGGGCTTTAAAAGTGACAATCAGCATCTTGAATTGCCCTAGAAAGAAACTCACACAGCAGTAATGTAACAAGAAAGAACTTTGGGGCCTGTGTGTGCTGCTGTGTTCTTGCTCAGTTAAAGATTCTAGGTGACCTGGGGAAGTGGGCTCTGATCTATGAAATCCTTGTGACTAACAAACCAGAAAGGTTTTAAGATAGTATGAGATCATTTGGTTTAAAGACTTAGAAGAATTAGCTAAGCATTATATATAAAGGAAAAAATACAAATTTTAGATTAAGATACAATTACAAATATCAAACTGATAAAAATCCATCCTAATTCCAATTGACTCATTAAGTTTAAGTCACTCCTTCCAGCTTGTCTTCATGAAATAAAATGTTTTTCTTCTCTAGAATGTTTGTCAAGTAGTTACAAGCTTCTCTTTTTCTCAAGAATTTCTCAACCTTGTTAATGTTCATGAGGAAAAATTTCCAAACTTGTCCTTTTAAAATTTGCAGATTTTCTTTGAGCTCTTCTGTCAGTTGTGTTGGGAGAAATTTATAGTTAAACCATCATAATAAAAGTTGGTCATACAAAAGATAGGAAAATGTAGTCATAAATAGCCAATATATTTCATATAATGAATGAGAGGAGTCAATATTGGGAATGAGTCCAATTTTCTTGAACATTTGGGAACCAGTTTTCTTCTTGGAAATAAATGTTCATACCTTACCCAATAAAAAGTAAAATATATTTTGTCTATATAGCTGGGACTTAAATGCTTTGTCCAAATCAGATCTTCACTGCTTTTCATCTGAACACATAGATTTAGCTGCAAACAAGCTTTTTAATGCTTTAAAGACAAGTGTAAATTATACAAAAACAAGAGGGCATTTTTTTTATTGTCCCTGTGTAGTGATTGATATAACAACTAAGAGCCAATTCTGATGTATTCTTTGTCTGCTACTCATAGTATTACTCATTTGGGAACTGGCTTTTCTTCTTGGAAATTGATGATCATACATTCCAATTAAAAAATAAATTTTGATGTTTGCTACTATGAATTTTATCTACTACATCTTATGGGACTCAGATATGTGGTATTCTTAACATTTAAGAGACAGCATATATAAAGACCATATCCAAAACTAGATGTTGCAGGGGGAAAAAAGGCTCCAAGAGAGACAGATACAGACTCATGAGTCTCTGAATATCCTTCGTTTTTAGAAATGTGGTAGAGCACATAATATGTAAGTCTTCGGAGGTGTGGTAAGCCCAACTTCACGGGTCATGTCCAGGTCTTCTTTTGATATTCCAGGAGCTGGCTGGAGGGTGAATCTCTGCAGAAGACTAGCAAAGAACATGAATATTTCTGTTTTGGCAAGGGTCTCACCTGGACATACTCTCTGACCTATAACAAGGAGTAGAGAACAGAGGATTTGGGTTTATTAGTTTTGCTAGCAATATTTTATTTCACCTTCTCATGACATATTGGTTTGAGAGTTCACTGTAAAATTCAGAATAACAATTCCAACCCAAGAAGAGAGGTTAGAATGTAGCAAGATCATGTTGGCTAATGAGATCGAAGAATAATGCAAATTCTGAAAGACTGCCACTGAAAATACCCCTATCATTGATCTGCAAAACTGAAGTATATCATAAATCGCATTGCAGTGCTGAAACAGCAGGTGTAAATATTTCTGTTTCCCAGAGTGATTATTTATTTAAAAAATATTAGGATGCCCTGCCAATGAAATTAAAAGCAGAAATGTTCACATGTACATGCTAGATCCTTTAATGCCTGTGGATTTATTTGTTTTCTAAACTGTGAGCATATAAATTTAATAAATTATTATTAATACTATTATTATCACCTTCCTCACAGAAAATTTCTAAGTTAGGAGTGGAAAAATAACAGCTAAAAAACTCTTGCTATTAACTTTTACTCCTACTAGCCACTTTGGGAGATTTTAATCAAGGAGAAAAGCTGAACATCATTTTAATATAATTTAAAATAAGATGCTACCAGCAGAGAAAGGCATGAATGCATTTCTTTTTACAAATGTTCCTTCAGTGTTGAGAAAATGCTCAGGGTAGAAGTCATGAGGTCTCTCCCACTGAGATTCATCACGGAGCACAGACGTCAGCAAGGGAATGACATGGGTGCCCTATAAAGAGAAAGCAATGGGTGATTTAAAAATCAAGATGGTATATAATGTACCAAGTTATTGTATAATCCTAAAATCTCCAATGTGGTATACAGGGCACTAATCTGCCCAATCACCTACTCTGGACTGTGTAGAGAGATTTTTGAATTGTTGAACTACATTGTGCCTTTGTTTCTGTTTGCAACCATAAAATGGACTTATAAAAAACTTTTCTGCTGCACTGCAAACAGAGAAAAAAAACCTTCAGATGTTTACTGGATCGTAAACAGCACTGAGCTCCATAGTTCTTAGTCTTAGGGTGCTAATATGCAGTAGAAAGCTTCTTAATCCAAGGAAACTTTTCAAACATTGACTTCAAAGTCTTCATCCCAGTGCTTATTCTTCATGGATAAAGGAGTCCTTACACAGCAGTTTCTCATATGTTACTTGTAGATGGTAAAATGAAAAGGGTCAATACATACAGTATTCTCTGAAAATGTATTAGGATCTATGAGAAACATCATCACTTATGGTAACTATTCTTAAGAATAACTTGCACTCCTATTTGATCATTATGGTGATATAAACTCTGACTTTTTTTGCTGTCATAGATTAATATAGCTCTCCCATGTAACATACACCCTACTCTATCTGTATGCAAGCTTGTGCCTCCATACAGTATGAATAAAATCAAATATGCCAAATTACTATAGTCCTAAAATTAATAGAATCTGTAATAGAAAAGCTTTTGAAGATCCTTTATTGTTGTACTGTAATAAATGGACTGAATGTAACTAGCTAGGACTAGAAAGAGAACAATACAGATACATCACCTTCGGAATGAAATAGTCCTTAAAGGTAACATCCACTGTAGTTGCATGGGGCATGTTTAAGGGAACAACATCAGCATATCTTTGAACTTCATGGACTACAGCATCTGTGTATGGCATTTTTGTTCGGTGTTCGGCTCTTGGTTGAGCATAGCCAACAACATTTGTTATTTCTTCTTGGACCTTTTCTGAGATAATAAATAATAACATCCAGTAAGATAATCTCATTGCGTTCATTATGGTGCTAACTCTTGGCAATATTAAATTGCAATGGCAAGAGATGCAAATTTTCTCTGGAAATCGAAGAGGAATAGTACATTCACTAGTTCAAATTAAAGAAGATACATGCAGAGAGGTGAAGACACCTCCCACTCTCGATGGTTGACAGTTCAATCCTAGGCAATAACAGATGTTTTTCTATCAGGGTGCAAAGAGAAAATATCTGCTGTGAACTCTGTGTAGGCATCAAGAAGGGCATTCAGCCACTGAACACTCAGCTCCATTCAGTCGCCCTGATCCCACCTCGAAGCAAGTGACTAGAAGGTTGTAAAAAGAAGGAAAAAAACTGTGATATATCGAACAACACCCTGGCAGAATTCAACCTGACTATCCAGTGTGGTTGTGAAGAGACAGTCTGTTGCTGGTTCCCCTCTTGAATAGATTTCCTGGAGGGTGAACCAGGTAGCAGGCCTTCTGAGAGGCAGACCCTACAATATGGAAGAATCTCCTTTGGAGCTACAAATGCCACCTAACCTACTGACATTTCATAAAATTGTCAAAGTTGTCCTATCTCGGCCTATGGAAATCACAGACACAAAGCTAAGTCTTATTTCATTACTAAAAGGGCTTTGCAACAGAAAAAGAGTTGCTGAATCCCTCCTGTAAGGGCTGATGACCCTCCTGTAATGCCTCTTCATCTTCTGAGTCTGAGCTGGCCAGGACAAAAGCAGTCCTGTTTCAGCAGGCATTGGTGTTCCAAGGTAACTTAAGCCACTGAGTACCTATGAGGATTGTTATTGTTTGCTGGAGATTTTAATCATTCTGGCTTGGGTTTGTGTGGATATGACTTTGTTGTGCCCTGCCTGGAGTATTAGTTGGTCTTTACTGGGCTTTAACATATTGTAAGTAATATAATTGACTCCAATGTCTCACACCATCATAGTTTTCTACGGTAGTAACTAATAACATGTATTCACTAAATTCTAGAGCTACACCATTCTTTGGATTTGATGTCCAAAACATGCTCTGGAGCATAGAGAGGGATGGGAAAGAAGCAGTTCCTTTAAGACAGGTTCTCCATTTATGTTTCTGCATGATTCAAGTCAGAACACAAGATTGGAAATTGAATTCTTTGACTTTTTTGCCTCCTTCACTCAGGTATTATTCAAAGCCATTGTCACTTATCTTAGTTACTCCACATTTAACACTATATACCTGAAATCAAGATACTGAAATAATGTAAAGCACTTACTCTGAATTAAAGGGTACTTCATCATTAGAGTAAAGGCCCAAAATAGAGTGCTTGAGATTGTTTCAACAGCAGCCAAGAATAGATTTGTCACGGACTCTTCTAGATTTTTATGGTGGAAATACCCATTGTACTGGATCTTCCTTTCCTAGAGTTAAAAAAAAGAACCTGCTTTTAAAATTGGTTTTAAAAGGATGCACTCCTGGACAAAGAAGTGCAGCCTTCTCTAAAGCAATCTCTAGTTGCACCTAAAGAAATCAGCAATATTTCTGTCCAAATATTTTTTTTTAAAGCCAAATTTCCACTCTTCCTCAGTGGAAATCTGACTTGTCCAAAAGGTATTTAAATGGCCTGCACTAGTAGCATGCAAAATGTTTTAAGCTTTGAAGTAGACCATTTTGAGTCAAAACATTCTGACTTTTACCAGTTTTTCAACCATTCTGAAAATGTTCCAAAGTCAGGTCAGTCTGGTTTTACAATCACTTGTGTTTGCTGGTGAACTTTCTATCAGCCAAGGTTTAGACCTGAATAACAGTAGCTAATCCTGTCTGCTGGTCATTGAGATTTAATGAATATTACCTATTGACAGAATCTTCACAGGACTCTACAAATATGCATTCTCAATACAGGTGCTTTTTGAGTCCTAAAATGTTCTAGTTTAAATCCTATTTGATACTATCATCCCCACTTTGGGATTGCTACACATTTTATAAATAATTATTCACATGAGAGTTCTTAATCTAAATCTGGCCGATGTTTATATTCATAATATGATTTATATTCATAATTTATTTATTGTGTTTTAAATCAGTTTTTAAAGAAACCCTACTACAATAATTAGTAGTTGTTATTGTAACAGTCTTTGAACATATTTTTTCCTGAAATACAGTGTATTACTTTCTATGCAATTGATGTACTGTAACTACCCCAATAATGCTCTTATTGGGGTATATGTAATTATCAATATATACAACTATCTCTTTTTTGTGCAAATTTTCTAAGAATAAAAAAAAACCCCTTCATCATAATTAAATATAATGCTCCTCAAATGTGTGCCAACTTGAAGGCATTCAAAGCAAATTTTTCTTTATTTATATCCATACACAGGAAGAATTCATTATGGGGGTCCCAACATTATAATCTACAAGAAATAAAAAGATTCTTATGGATTCTTATTTTCCTAGAGTTCTCAATTGCTTGGAAGATTAGGCTAAGTGGTGATCAGTGACTACAATAAAACTGGTTAGTGACTATAATATAAAACTTTTAAATAAGAGTACTAAACACTAGGCAAAGTGAATGATTGCTCAATATTTGAAGACCCTTGCCAATTTGTTAGATTTGCTTTTTCCTGTAATAAGGATTCTTGCCAATTGTGGGTACTTGCATTTGCAAAATTTTATGGAAAACTTCAAGCTGCCATTTCTGCACATTTCATTACCTGTTGCTGTTGTACAAGATATGAATCAATAAAGTTTCTTGTATCATTCTCATCCAGATTATTGAGACATTGGATGAAGTTTTCATTGACAAAAGCATTAAATTCCCTTCCGTTCTTCAGGATTTTCTTACGAGCGCCAAAAAGGAAGCCAAACATGGGAAACATGTTATACAGCTGTAAGATACAAAATAACAGAGATAATAAAGAAGTCACATACCTAGAATATCATTTTGGATAGACTTTACAAATGATATCTGTTTATATATTATACCAGAAGACTTAATAATATAGAGCAATTACAATTTAGAGATAGACTTCCTTTCAGTTTCCTTAAAGATAGAGCTTGCAATATGCCATGTCCAGGAAATTTTTCCACTAAAAATTTGGTGGGGAATTTTGGAGGTCCTGTCATAGACAGGTCTAGTTAATATTGTGTTGCTCTCATTAACATATAAAATTTTCATCTATTAGTTCTTAGTAATTGAAACACATTTGAATTAGATTCTAGTCTTTCTTGTACTTCTTCTGTAAATTGACTGGAAAATGGAACCAGAGTTGCACCAAGTTCCCATTGCAAGAAACTTTTGATATAGAATATTTGATATACCTCCATACATACTTGTATACTCAAATGGAAGAACAATAGAAATATTGTGTCCCTTTTAAAAAAAACATTTTGAACCATCACTAAGTTTTTCGATATTACATTAGATTCTGGATTTTGCAATGAATCCTGAAAAATGCACACTGTCTTGCCTATCCATTAAATGAGCTCCTAATGCTTTTCAGATGAATAATCATTACCTGCACTGCTGGGCTTCCCATAAGCATGGCAGTTTCTGCTGCCAAGCTCAATAATTTAATAAAACGTGGATCTTCATAGTCATATCGCTTCCCAAATAAGATGGATACTATGATATTGGCAACAGCTGCAGTCATGATTCTTCTGAATTCAAATGGTTTTCCTAGACAACAAATATGGACTTTCATGAAAATGTTAATACAATATAAAACTATCATAAATTCTAACATTGTATTTTCATTGCCTTAATTCTAGCATCAGTTGGCTTCTTTGATCAGAGTTAAAATATTGTTTTTTTAAAAAAAAACTTCTCAAAACATTTATGGACCTTTTGCTGACATTTGGACAGAAATCACAATGAGTTTTGGATTTGTGAATGGATAAGGAGGGATAGTTATGGGAAGAGGTGAACCATTATATAATCTCATGGGGAGTGAGGCACTATTAATTTTCCTGTATTTAATTTTTCTGTGTTTGTTAATATGGTGAAGTTGCAGGGCTGAAAATAAATAAAGAAAAAACTAAAATATTAGTTAAAAATATTACAGATTTAGAGAAAAAAGAACTAACAAGGAAGATAGGCATTCAGATAGTCAAGAAAGTTAAATATTTAGGAATTCAACTAATGGCAAGGTGTATAACTATTAAAGAAGGTAATTATTATAAATTGGCACAACAAATTAAAACGGACTTGGAGAAGTAGAAAAATCTGCAATTGTCATTGATGGGAAGAATAGCTACTATGAAAATGAATATTTTGCTGAGATTATTATATTTATTTCAAACAATACCAATAAAACTGGGAAAAATATTTTGAAGAATTAAACAAAACAATATTACAATATATTCGGCAAGGGGAAAAAGCAAGAATAAGTTTGAAAATGTTGCAAGATTCTAAAAACAGAGGGGGTTTTGGACTGCCAGATTAGGAATTGTACTACCAGGCTTCGATACTTACTTGAGTGAAAGAATGGATTGGTTTGCGGAACAAAAGACTATTGACCTTGGAGGGACATGATCTCCAACTGGGTTTGACATGCTTTTTTATGATATGGAATAAACAAAATACATAACTATTTCCAAAGACATTATATCAGGAATGCACTGTTATTAGTATGGGAGAAAATTAAAGAACAACACTATTTGAAAATACTGGTCTGGCTCTCCACAATGGAGGCACTGATTTATCCAAATGTTATTGATATGGAGAATATCACTAGATATAAAGATATTTTCAATGAAAAGGGGGAACTTAAAACTAAACAGGAATTGAGTGGTCAAGGGATTGAGATAATTTGGTGGTCACATGTGCAGATACAATCCAGATATGAGAAGGATGCTAAAATGTATGTTTTTTTTATAAAGAATTAACAGAATTAAATCAGTTATTAACAGAGACAGATGAAAAATTAATAAAGAAAATATATAGCTATTTGTTAAGTATTAAGATGGAAGATGAACAAATAAAAGAGACAATGATAGTATGGGCTAAAAACTTTGGCTATCCAATTGAGTTAGATAAATGGCAGAAACTATGGGATAGAAATTATAAATTAACAATGTTTACTGCCTACAAAGAAAATCTTTATAAAATGTTTTATAGATGGCATTTTCTGCCCTCAAGATTAGCAATCATACATTGTGGACATGCCCAAAAGCAAAAAAAATATTGGACAAAAATACATACATGGTTGGAAAAAATGATAAAACAACATATTGATTTGAATCCAGGAATATACTTGTTGGCATTTTACTGGATAAATATAATAAAGGGAATGCATATTTGATTTTTCATGTACTGACTGCAGCTAGAATTGTATTTGCACAACAATGGAAAAGTGAAGAGATCCCAACGGATGAAAATGTGATTTAAAAAATACTAGAACGTGCAGACATGGATAGGCTAACACTTACAATTAAGGAAAAGAAAGAAACTGGATACTTTTTGACCTGGGACCTATTTTATCAATGGTTAGCTGACAAAAACAGGAGCTAGAAACAGGGAAATATATGGAAAGGATCAATGATATAAGGAAGGTATGTTAAAATGGTTAAGTAAACATTATTGTTGTTGTTGTTGTTATCATCATCATCATCATCATCATCATCAATACTAATGTAATGAATATGGTTGTAAACATTGTTATTATTATTTCCTAAAACTGTTTGTACCCAGACAACACACTGTTTAATTGAAAATGGAATTTTTATGTTATTTTTTAAAATGTAAAAAAAGTCCAATGGAAGGAGTTATCTACTTAAGAATTAATAGACATGAAAGAAATCATGATTATATTATTAAAGTCTGAACATTCACCCCAAAAAAATCCTGTATTTGTTGCAAGAAATGAGCCCCTTCCTTAAATAATATTTTTTCTATCTTTGTTTTCTTTTCTTTTATATTCTTCTTGAGAGATTGTCTCTCTTTGATCCTTTTCTCTCTCCTCTTTGTGTTTTTTCTATTTTATTTTATTTTATTTTCTGATTTGAGTTTTTATTATTTTTCAGCATTTTGAATACCGTTCAATAAAAACTATTTAAAAAGAACTAAAGTTCTGGAAGTCTGGAATATGTCATGAAGAAATCTCAAACCCTTCAAGATAACATAAGATAGATAAATTCTTGAGTCCCAGAAGAAACACCAACTCACCTTTATAAGATTCAAACTTCTTTACCAGGAAACTGCATTCTTCAGCTATTTTGCTTTCCATAGACCTCTTACCCATCCCATAGTCCCGTAATGTGGTTAACATGAAACGCCTCATCACCCTCCAGTTCTCACCATGGGATAAAGTTACTCCTGAAAAACCAAAGAATATGCAAAATGTCAACCAATTGTGAAGAAAGGTACTCCCTACCAGTTGGCTCTTCCAACCCAAGGAACATTTCTTAAACATTCAGTTCAGTTTTCTAATATTGTTACCTTAGTGTTTGTGTAAGTCAGAGTTTCTCAACCTTTTCAACTTTGTGTGTACTTCAATTCCTAGAATTCCCCAGCCAATTCTGTAAGTTGAAATAGTGATGATGACCTGTAAAGCCCTACATGGCTTAGGTCCAGGATATTTGTCGGACCATCTGCAACCAGCAACAGCTCCCCATCGCCCGGTGCATTCTCACAGGGAGGGCCTACTCAGGGTGCCGTCGGCTAGACAGTGTCGACTGGCGACCCCTAGAGGCAGAGCTTTCTCTGTTCCCACCCTCTGGAACCAACTTCCTCTGGGGCTCCGATTGGCCCCGACCTCCTAACCTTCCGCCGCAACTTAAAGACATGGTTGTTCAGCCTGGACTGGGGGGGTTAATATGTATTTTAACATGCTTTTATTGGATATTTTATTGTTGTGAGCTGCCCTGAGTCCTATGGAGATAGGGCGGCATATAAATTAAATAAAATAAATAAAATAAATAAATAAATACGCATGTCTTAAAGTTGGTGTGTATGGAAACACTGATCTAAGGCATCCATGGGAGAGAGCCAAGTAATTCTGCCCCCAAATATCCTGATAATTGTTAGAGGAAAATGTCTGTGGTCCCATTTTACAGAATGATTACAAAGATCATCCCAATGCAGAAAACTGACTAGTGACATATTAAAGATAGCAAAGAAATATATTTTTGAAAAACCCACCCTAGTGTATTGTTTATTCCAGAATATACAGAATTATCTAACTAACAACAGTAAATCTTAGCAAGAGCTATACTATACTTGTCTCCAGAACACTAGATATTGGATAACCATTTGTCTGAAGTGGTGTAGGATTTCCTGCCTAGGCAGGGGTTTAGACTAGAAGACCTTCAAGGTCCCCTCCAACTCTGTTATTCTATTATTTTTCTGTCGTTGCTTCCTATTTTTAGTTTCTGACATGGTTTTTCCTTTTTCTGTTGCTACGGTATGTACACTTATTATTATTTTTAAAGGTGTTTAAAAAACACCTTTCATTTTTCCCTATGTTCCCTTATATCTCTTTCAGTTATTATTTTGGAAAAAGTTTAGTTATTTCTAAATTAAAAACCAGTTTCAGTCAATTCAGTTTCAATCAATTATAATTTATTCTGCTCCTGTGATACCTTTGTTACAAATGCTCCATTGTACAGTCACATGTTTCCAAATTGTATTGACATGAAATAAGGGTCCTCACCAAAACCCCCTGAAAACTCCTCAAATATGGGGACAGGGGCCCTCTCAGCAAACACATCAGCCTTATTCACCAGAGCTTCCTTTATGGTCTCATATCCTATTAGCACCACTATTTTCTGAACTCCCAGTTGGATTTTAAACACGGGTCCATACTGCTTTGATAGCTGGAAAAAAGAAAGTATGAGACAGATAGCTGTGATCAAAAAAAGTGACCCTTTATAAAGCACAATGAGAATATAACTTACATATCATAGATAAAAATACAAGTTTACAATAATAAAACTATTTATCTATTTATCTAAGAAATATTTATTTATTTAATATTTATCTAAGAAAAAAAGACCATTTATGAAATGTACAGGCCAAGCAATAAGACTTTGCTGCAGATTCTATGGTAGATTTCAGTAATACACAATAGAAGAACTGTATTTTGAAATGAAATGAAAATAAGTTATTAAGAATGTGTTTGAACCAGAATATTCATGGATCATAGCATCATAATCATTTCTTTCTAGCAGGAATGGAATGGAATGGAATGGAATGGAATGGAATGGAATGGAATGGAATGGAATGGAATGGAATGGAATGCAATGCAATGCAATGCAATGCAATGCAATGCAATGCAATGCAATGCAATGCAATGCAATGCAATGCAATGCAATACAATACTTTATTGGTCAAGGGTGATTGGATACACAAGGAATTTGTCTCCAGTGCTTAAGTTCTCAGTGTACATGAAAAGCAACAAAGTAATATAATCATAAGATACCAATAGGAAAAGGTAATAAAAAAGATGAGCCCTACAACATGGGTAAATATCTTTAGACATAAGACAGTACTATGGTAGGTATAGGTGCAGGTTTGATAGGTAGGTGCAGGGACGGTATGTGTAGGCAGTAGGTGTTGAAACAATGCTTCAATACCCTCAAACTTTCCCCTGCAGTTTTTTCATATAATGTCTGTGACAAAAGTTTCCCACTAGCCCACAGGACACAGAGATATCTGCTTCCAAAAGATCATTGATTTGGAAAGCAAGATATGGGAGAGTGAGGCCAAGAAGTTTGTGGAGAATGATTGAGAAGAGATGATGGAAGTAGAATTCTCTGTGAAAAGAGATAAATGGAGGGAGAAAGAGGTGGAGGGAGGGGGATTATGAGAAGCAGTCCCAAACCTCTCCAGCTTGGTGGACTGGTGGGGGGAAGAGGAAATGGTTCCAGGTGATTGGCAGGCCCGTGTGTAAATGGAGGTTCGCACAGGAATCTGAGCACCCATCACTCATACAAATGAAACTTTGCATGTGAGCATGAGTGCCCGCTGCTCACACAAATGGAGCTTCGTGCACAAGTGCAAGCATCTGCCACCTGTGCAAGTGGAGCTGCATGTGCACCTGCTTGCCCAATACTTGTATGGCAACAGTAGTGGGCCGCAGCCCGGGGTTGGGGACCCCTGCTAGAGAGAGTATGAGAAAGCCAAGGATATAGAGGACTGGGGAGTTTTAGGTATTGGATGAGTTTCCAAAGTTGTGACTGAATTCTAGTAGGAATAGGCGCTGTCCCCTTTTGTTACCCACCCATCTTTTTTAGAAGGCATTTGATCACTTGCTTTCATTCATGAAATTCTTTGAATCCTCTGAACATTTAATAAATGGATCCATTTCGGTTTCCCTCAGTTAATCAATTTTAAAGATAGGCTTAAGATACAGAAGGAACTTGACAGAATTGAACGTTGTGCGCTATATAACAGAATGAAATTCAATGATGAAAAAAGTAAGGTTCTATATTTAGGTAAGAAAAACAAAATGCACAGATACAGTATATGTACCTCGTTCAATAGTAGTAACTGTGAAGAGATCTTGGAGTCCTAGTGGACAACCATTTAAATATGAGCCAGCAGTGTGCTGCAGCTGCCAAAAAAGCCAACACAGTTCTAGGCTGCATAAACAGAGGGATAGAATCAAGATCACGTGAAGTGTTAATACCATTTTATAATGCTTTGGTAAGGCCACACTTGGAATACTGCATCCAGTTTTGGTCACCACGATGTAAAAAAAATGTTGAGACTCTAGAAAGACTGTAGAGAAGAGCAACAAAGATGATTAGGGGACTGGAGGCTAAAACATATGAAGAATGGCTGCAGGAACTGGGTATGTCTAGTTTGATGAAAAGAAGGACTAGAGGTGACATGATAGCAGTGTTCCAATATCTCAGGGGCTGCCACAAAGAAGAGGGAGTCACACTATCCTCCAAAGCACCTGAGGGCAGGACAAGAAGCAATTGGTGGAAACTAATCAAAGAGAGAAGCAGCCTAGAACTAAGGAAAAATTTCCTGACAGTTAGAACAATTAATCAGTGGAAAAACGTGCCTCCAGAAATTGTAAACAGATGTTTTTAAGAAAAGATTGGACAACCATTTGTCTGAAATGGTATAGGGTTTCCTGCCTAATCAGGGGCTTGGTCTAGAAGACCTCCAAGATCCTTTCCAACTCTGATATTCTATTCTATTCTATTCTATTCTATTCTATTCTATTCTATTCTATTCTATTCTATTCTATTCTATTCTATTCTATTCTATTCTATTCCATTCCATTCCATTCCATTCCATTCCATTCCATTCCAATCTATTCCTTGTCCAAATATACTTTTGAGGTGCAATTAATTTTTGTGTACCTTTCTGAAAGAAATGCATTTTTGTTTAAATTTACCCCTAAAACATGGTATTTCTAATATAATGTATTTACACATTATTTATATGTATATATAGAATTATTTACTGAAAATTATACCATGTTTTTGTTTGAACATGAACTGAACATTATTGCACACATTTCAAAGCTTTCATCTCAAAACTATCCATTCTACAGTAATATATTTCATTGCTGCCTATCAAGATCTATCTAGCTTCAGGGATTAGATTAGAAAAAAAAAGAATGAATAGGACATTCTTTTATTTGTCGGGAATGAATGAACCATTTGATTTAATAAGAGCATTCCGTGACTTCCGTCAGAGCAAGTTGTCATTTCCCTCGCTTACAAAAGTCACAGAATGCTGCAATTTTGCCCTGCAACAGAAAGATGGAAAAGTTACCTTTAACATTGTCTGGTAAGGTTTCTTCAGATCCATTATATGAAGGTTTCCAACAATAGGCAAAGGCTTGGGTCCTGGTGGAAAATCTTTGGAGCTCTTCTTCCAGGGGTTGCCCATTTTGAAAAGGAGCATAATCATAAGTGTAGATAAGAACAGTATTGAACCAGAAACAATCCAATCCATTTCTTTTTAATTGGCAAATACTTTTGTGGTTCTAATAAAAAGTTTGCCACACAATACAATCAAGGAGAGTGTCTGCCAACTGAAAAGGTCCAAATAGGATCGAAGCATTAAATTCTTGACTCAGGCTGAAAGCTAAGATTAAGTGAAGGAATGGACCCCTTTATGTTAGAAAGGCAGACCGAGTATCTCACAGTCATCCTTGTTAATGATTAAATTATAGATAATAAGATATTTTTGAAAAATACCAGAATTTTCCTGGCATTCCTCCATTTAACTCTTTACAGGTATGGAACTGTGAACACATTGAGGTTTCTCCAAACCAGTTAAGTCCCAAAAAAGGGATGAGGGGGAAAATGCTCTTTTACTTGAGGGTCGTGTGTCCTCTGCATTTATCTTTCTCTTATTTTTTTTTCTTATACATGCAGGGACTCTCATGCTCTATGTCTGGCTATATATTTTCAGACCAACTTCAGAGTTATCCAGTAATGACTCAGTTTTGCTTCTAACATGTTTAGAGGGTACTTTGTTTATGCAAAAACAATCCCTTGGCCTAGACAAGAGGTTGCCAGTCTAGTGTCTATTGAGAGGAAGTTATCTGTGGATCTCATTGGTGGCCCAACCTAGTCACTTTCCATAGGTTTAGACTTCAATTTCTTTTTTTTTATTGAAAAGTTTTATAAGAAATACAAACATTTCCCCCCCCCGCCCTTCCCCCCTCAGCCCTTCCCCCCACCCCCCTCCCTTGACTTCCCAGAACAAGCACAGGGTATAGCATCCACAAACATAAAACTAAAATATGTTAACAAATTGTTGACTTCAAATTTTTTCTAGGTCTTTAACTCCTTATAACTCAAAACACTATAAACATAAGCTAAAAGTTAAAAATGTTTCACTCATAAGCTATATGAATCTTCTTAGTCTGATACTTGTTTTGAATATAGTCAGTCCATCTTCTCCATTCCGTTATGTATCTTTCATTTGAATGGTCTTTAAGATATGCTGAAATTTTTGCCATCTCTGCCAAATGCACGACTTTTAGTGTCCATTCCTCAATAGTAGGTGGATCTTCCTTCTTCCAATACTGTGCCACCAGTAACCTGGCAGCTGTTATTAAATTCAAAACCAACTTAGTTTCTATTACAATACAATCCGTAACTATTCCCAACAAAAAAAACTGTGGTGTAAATTTAATCTTTTTCTTTAAAATATTTTGCATAATCCACCATATTTTTATCCAAAAAGCCTTAATTTTTTTACATGTCCACCATATATGAAAATACGTAGCATCTTCACATCCACATCGCCAACACTTAGGTTGTAAATTTGGATACATACAGGCTAGTTTTTTTGGATCTAAATGCCATCTATAAAACATTTTATAAAAGTTCTCTCTTAAGTTTTGAGCTTGTATAAATCTTACATTTCTAACCCATATCTTTTCCCATGTTTCCATCATTATTGGTTCTCCTACATTTTGTGCCCATTTTATCATACAGTCCTTGACTAGCTCTGTTTCTGAATCTATTTCCACTAACACATTATACAACCTTTTTATATGCATTTGACTTTTGTCTCTTATTTGTTTTATCAAATTCTCATCCTGTTGCAAAATATCAATTTTTTGATCTTCTCTCCATCTGGCCGGCAGCTGCCCATATTGAAACCAAGTTCTAATTATTCCTTCTTCTCTTAGTTGCTACATAGGTTTTAATTGTAGTCTGACTCCTTCTTTATAAAGGAGTTCTTTGTATGTAGTCTTATCTTGCTTTTGCTCCAAATTTATATTCTCTATCGCGTGTCTGGGTATTGTCCATATTGGTAACTTATCATTTAATTTATATTGATACTTTTTCCAGACACGTAACAGAGCATTTCTTAATATATGACTTTTAAAAGTCTTATCTACTTTCTTATCATACAATAAATAAGCATGCCAGCCGTAGACCAGACCATATCCTTCAATATTTAATATCCTTTCCTCCGTTAAATTTATCCAATCAGTAATTGCTGAGAGGGCAGCGGCTTCGTAGTACAGTCTTACATTGGGCATTTTAAGACCTCCTCTTTCTCATGTATCTTGCATTATCTTTTGATTTACTCACGGTTTTTTCCCTGCCCAAACAAATTTGTTTATGCCCTTCTGCCATTCCTTCAAATTTTCATCTTTTTTAAGTATAGGTATCATTTGAAAAAGAAATAAAAACCTTGGTAAAACATTCATTTTTACTGCAGCTATCCTTCCCAGCAAAGACAATTGTAGTTTTTTCCAATTTTCCATCTCTTTCTGTATTTTTTGCCATAACGGTTCATAATTGTGCTGATATAATTTCATATTTGTGGTCATGATATAAACCCCTAAATATTTAACCTTCTTAACTATCTCAAATCCTGTTACCCTTTCTATCTCTTCTTTTTGGCTTCTAGTCATATTTTTAGCTATTATCTTTGTTTTAGCTGTATTTATTTTAAAACCAGATACTTGTCCATATAAGTTAATTATATCCATCAAGGCTGTAATCGATTGTGATGGTTGGGCTAAGGTAACAACCAGGTCATCCGCAAATGCCCATAGCTTATACTCATGCTGTCTAATTTTAATTCCCTTTATTGTATCCATCCCACGTATTTTACTTAGTAAAATTTCCAACGTCAAAATAAACAATAATGGAGACAGGGGACAGCCTTGCCTTGTTCCTTTTTCTATATTAAAAATACCTGTTAAACCACCATTGATTATTATTTGCGCTGTTTGTTTTTGATATATTGCCTTAATAGATTGTATAAAATGTTCTCCAAGTTGCATCCTTTCTATTAGTTTTAATAAAAAAATGCCAATTCAATCTATCAAAGGCTTTCTCAGCATCCAAAAATACTAGCACTGCAGGGACCTGGTTGTTCCTTCCCAAATACTCTAGTAAGTTAACAACTTGCCTTACATTACTTTTCATTTGTCTACCATTTATAAAACCAGTTTGATCATGATGAATCATTTGCTGCATAACTGTCATTAATCTATTTGCTAATATTTTAGCAAAAATCTTATAATCTGTATTTAAAAGTGAAATCGGCCTATAGTTTTTTGGATCTGTATGATCCTGACCCTCTTTTAGGATCAAGGAAATAAAGGCTGTCTTCCAAGTTGGAGGTACCTCTCCTCACTGTTGTATATTATTGAATAATTCCTTCAGTGGGTTCCACCATTTCCTCCTGTAAGCTTTTATAATAAACAGCTGTCAAACCATCCGTCCCAGGAGCTTTACCCACTTTCAACTGCTTAATTGCAAACAAAATTTCCTCGGAAGTTATCAATTGATTTAAACTATCCCTCTGCTCTTTTGAAGTTATGTAGATGTTCTCTTTCTGCAAATATCTATCTATATCTTGAATTTTCTCACCGGCATACAGTCTTGAATAAAACTCTAAAAAAGTTTTTTTTAATCAATTCTTGCTCATAAACCTCTTTACCCTTGTGTTTTATTTTCTCTATAGTCCTTAATTTCTGCTTTTTCCTTAACATATATGCTAACCACCTACCTGGTTTATTAGCGTTTAGCATATTATGTTTAGCATATTGTAAGTTAGTTGTCACTTGATCTGCTATTAACATATTAAATTGACCTTTCAGTAAATTAATTGCCTCTTTAATTTTCTTATCTGTTGAATTAGCTATCAAAGCTCGTTCCTGTTTTCTAATCTCTTCTTCTAATTCTTTTCTTTTTCCCCCCTGTTTTTTTCTATATTTATTATTCAAATATATCAAAATGCCTCGCATATATGCTTTACTTGCATCCCATACCATTTCCATAGATGTACCCTTTTGCATATTCATAACAAAAAATTCCTTCATAAATTTTTTACACTCTTTTACATTTTCTTCATATCTAAACAGATTATCATTTAACCTCCAGGACCTCCTAGGCCCTTTCCCATACTCCAGTTCCAGCCAAACTAGACTATGGTCTGTCAATGTTCTTGAACAAATCTTCGTATTCTTCACCCTAGAAAAAAGATCATTAGTAATTAGTATAAAATCAATCCTTGAAAAGGATTGGTGTCTATCCGAAAAGAAAGTAAAATCTTTTTCTTCTGGGTTTCTTTCACGCCAAATATCCCTCAACTCCCAATCGTCCATCATCTCCAAAAATGACTTGGGCAATCTTGCTCTTGTTAAAACATTTTGCTTAGGTCCCTTCTTATCCTTTTTTACGTCCAAAACACCATTCCAGTCACCCAATAGGATACAAGTCTTGTATCCCCATTGTATCAACTTTGAATGTAGAAGATTATAAAAATTTTCCTGTTGTTGGTTCGGGGATATACTCCAATTACCAGTAATTTTTCTCCTTTTATTAAAAGTTCAATCGCTAAAAATCTTCCTTGATCATCTGTTTCAATTAATTTAGCAATTAAGTCTCTTTTCAAATATATGACTATACCGTTTTTCTTCTCTGGTGCTGCTGCTACATAATGTGTACCTAATCTTGTATTTATCAAATATTTTTGATCTTGTATCCTAATATGAGTCTCTTGTAAACAAATTACATCATTCTTAAATTGTTTAAGATAGTGAAATATTTTCCTCCTCTTCTGTGGCGAATTCAAACCGTTGACATTCCAGGTTAAAAATCTAGTTCCCATCTCTGGGCCTCTGAAGTATCTGGAGCACTTTCTGATGGTCTTGCCTCATTTGACCTTTAGGTCTGGCTCCTCCCACAGCTTCTGTTTTGGTTGTTTCTTGAGTTGCCATCTGAAGTTGTTGCTGTCTTAATTCTTCCTTACGTTTAGCTGTTGCTGCTCTAGTCTGTCTTTGATCCTTCGGTTCTTCTGATATATCAATTAAATCCAAATCTTGAACAGCAATCTGTAACAATTCTTCTTAATTCGTTGAAACTCCCCCCTGGACTACTGTCATCAGCTCTTCTTTCTCTCCTTCCATTACTTCCTTCTTTCTTTTTCCTTCTAGTGATTTGGATGTCCCAGCCTTTAACACATTGACATAAAAATCTCTTGCTTTCCATATTGTATTAAGGCGATATCTCTCTCCCGAATATGTCACACTAAGCCGGCTGGCACTTCCCATCTATACTGTATCTCACGCTTTTTCAGTTCATCCACCAGAAAGGCATAATCCCTTCTAGCTCTCAACATTTTGGGAGGAATTTCTTTCATTGTCATCACCTCCTGACCTTCCACCTGAAGCTTGTTTTTGAAGGTAGCCTGTAAAATTTCATTGCGTAATCTCCTTGTAGTAAAATATATTACAATGCCTCTTGGTAGATGTTTCTGTCTGGCCACTCACGAATTGACACGATATATCTTGTCAATCTGCCAGCCTAACTCCACTTTCTTCTCCCCTAGCATCTGTGCCAATGCCTCTGACATAATTTCTTTCAAATTTTCTTGTTTGTTTTCCTTCACCCCTCTTATTCTTAAAGCAAATTCCATATCCCTGTATTGAATCATGATTACATCAGCTTCAGCCCTTTCAGTTCTATTTTGAGTCTCTGCTACTTTATTATCCAAAATTTCTGTAGATTGTTTAATTTCTTCAACTTTGTTATCCAATATTTCAATATTGCCTGCCAGACCTTTAAATGCCAGTAATATATCTTCCCTAATTTCCTGATTCTGAATTGAAATGTCCTCTGAAACAGCCTGTATTTTTTCATTAGTTTCATTAATTTTTTCGTTAATCACAGTGGCAAGTTTAGTCTGTGTAGCTATTAGGGCTTCTTGTATCATTTCAATCATTAAAGTCTGTGGGTCTGTTGGGGGTGCAATGGCTTGCATTTTAAAAGTGTGAGCTGGGGAACTTCCAGCACTCCCAGTTCCTTTAGTGGAAACAGTCTTTACAGGTTTTGAGGCCATTCTCAGTTTAGGTTAAATTAATCTTTATATTTTATCAGAAGCCAAAAGGAAAAGTTCATCAAAGTCAAAAGTTTTCCCCAATCTTAAATTGATGTCTTAAAATCCTCCTTCTCTCATTACAAAAGCTCTTTTCAGGCAAGAGGCTTCCAGCGAAATGAAACTTTTCTTTAACTTTCACTTTCCACGCCCTTTTCAAGCTTCAATCGCCATTTTGTTGCAAATTTACTAAATTGTTACTTCCAAAGGAGGCAATAAACATTGGAGTTAAGTTAAATATTTGCAGTCTGACTTCTCCTGGCTTGTTCTGCCTGCAGCAATTCAGGATGTCATAGTTCCCCTCATTTGTATTTAGCAGAATTGGTCGCAGCTTCTTACTCTGCTAATTAGCAGAGTCGACCCAGGTCCGGAGCGGATTGACAGGCTTCTAGGGAGCTCTCACCCTTCGCGCCCCAGAATTTCTCCTAGGGCACTTGGGGGGCTCTACTTCCGCCTGTCGGCTCTCCTTTCTCCCCTTTGCCCGGGGAGAGGGTTTCCAGCCTCCAGACAACTGTTTTTTGCTGTTCTGGAGGCTTTTACAGTGCCGGGGATTGGGTGCTCACGGAGGAGCCTCTTGAAGCGCGCGGAGCCAACCGGAAGTCCGACTTCAATTTCCATAATCTCCTAAACAGAATTAGCGTAGATGTATCAGATGTGGGGCTGTAGAGGAAACTGCCCAGTTACACATATTTACAAACATTATTTAATATAAAACTGGTGGCTGATTGCAATTCTTTCATTCAAAGGCCAAATGTGGTTTTTAGACTTGTGCCTTGGCATGCATATTTTCCAATGAGACAGACCAAGACTGGAAGATCATTTAATTACAATTTATTAGAATATTCTGATAAAAGGGACTCCTCTCATTCAAAGAGGGAACCCAAATCCGTAGTTTACATTCCATTTTATAGCTAACACATCAAAGAAAATGCAAGGGAAAAGTTGATTGGACAGGATAAAAGGAACCCCTCTTTTGCACAGTAAATCAGCTCCATGCAGTCACACATGTTACATGTATATCCATTTAAATGAGGTCTGATGACAGAAGGGGCATACATTTTAAGATGTTAATAAGGAAAAAAGTTGTTTGCAGTTCATAAAGAGACAGACTGGAGGTCAATTAGCACTAACAAGCTTTCTCTTATCAGAAGACATTCTGGTAAGTACCTAAAACACAACATAAATTGTATACATTAATATTCAGATGACCACTGAATATTAATTTATAGTTGATTTTGCATTTTAGGTACTTTTCTGGGTTGCATTTTATTCTACAAAATAAGCAGAAAAAACTAAGTGTGCAACAAGCATTATTCAAACACACACAGAAAATATCTCTAACAGTTTGATGCTTTAACAGAAACAACAAACTCCATATCTAATCAGGAGCTTAAAAATGGACATAATGAAGAGCCAAGGCTGACCAAAGATTACAACAGCTCCGCTGTTGCAAAATGCTCTATTATTGCCTAACCAAACATTGTTAGCAAACAATTAATATACTCTTTCCTCTCAGCCATCACTGCGGTAAAGAGGTTTTGTCTAGGAAAAGATACATAATTTATAAAATGTGTAACATTCATCTTTGGAGACTGGGAATGCAAGCAAGGAAGATCAAACTCATATTTGGAAAACAGCTGATTTTGTTTATCTATAGATGTTTGCACGCATGGTTGTCTTTTGAAGTACTACACTGATAAGAAAAAGTTTAGAGATGGCAAGTTCTTATTTATAAATAATTTTAATTCTCTCCTTTGTTAGTCCAGCTATCTATGACTAACTCAGCTAGAGGAAATCTTTATCTCCCAGATATTTTTTTTAAAAAATTGAATACATTTTTGTATAGATTACATTTGAGAACACATATGAACAGTATATATATAAAAAAGGAAGCCTAAGTAAAAATAACTAAAAAAGGAATGGAGGAAATTCTCCAATGACATTTGCAAGATCCCTACCAAATCATGATGGCAACAGAACACCAAAGAGAAACCAATCAATGTGGAGATGGAATCAGCAAAAATATATCCCAGCCATTGTAAAATGACAAGACTTAACTGCATTCTGAAATGAGTACAGAAACTTCAGTGAACAAAAGGATCCCAGATTTGTAAATGGTATTTTTTTTAATTTCCAAAAAAGTATTTTGCTGCCTGACATCAGCCTGGTAATCAAATGGAACTCTATCGTGTTCCCAGTAGCAATCTATGGTTGGAAAGTTGGAACTTGAAAAAGCAAGTCAGGAAGAAAATCAACTTGTTTCAGCTGTGATGCTGGAGAAGGCTCCTATGTGTTCCTTGGACAGCAAAGGTAACTAACAAGCAAGTACTGGAGCACATAAAGCAGGGGTGAAATCCAGCAGGTTCTGACAGGTTCTGGAGAACCGGTAGTGGAAATTTTGAGTAGTTTGGAGAACTGGCAAATACCATCTCTGGCTGGCCCCAGAGTGGGGTGGGAATGGAGCAGTGGTGGGTTGCCCCCGGTTAGCACCGGTTCTATAAAACCGGTAGTAAAACTGGCGGGAGGCTCCTCCCACTGACCCCAACATCACCAAAACGCTGCGAACCAGTAGTAAAGGTAAGTAGAACCCATTCCTGGAATGGAGATTTTGCAATATCCTTCCCCCAGGAGTGGGGAGGGAATAGGGATTTTGCAGTATCCTTCCCCTGGAGTGGGATGGGAATGGAGATTTTGCAGTATCCTTCCCCTGCCATGCCACCAAGCCACGCTCACCAAGCCACACCACGCCCACCAAGCCACGCCCATAGAACTGGTACTAAAAAAATGTCACCACTGACATAAAGCAGTGCAAATATGTGTGGAGCCTTCTTGTCTGCAGGATGTTTTCTGCCCTGTATCCCTTCACTGTTGAAGACAGGCGCAGGGCAGAAAACATCCTGCAGACAAGAAGGCTCCACACATATTTGCACTACTCAGGTGATCCTGAGGACACTGATAAATCTCCAAGTGGCCTCAAAGACTCTCTAAAAGGATGCAAATGACCAGCTATCTGCAAGGAATATAAAGCCTTCCATTCCCCACCATCCAGGCAGAGCTGAAGAAGCTTCTTGGATGAGAAGTGAAACATCTTCAAAGAAAAACAAGAAAGTCCAGTTGCCTCTTGAAAAAAGCACCTTTGGGACATAGGTTCCATAAGAGTATCATCTCAAGAAAAAATAGTTTGGCTGATCTCCCATTCTGACCCAATGTGTGAGGGAAAAGCCAAATCTTCAAGGCCTTCTAGAAAACAAGGGAGGTATGGGCCATCTGAATCTAAGACAGTTGGAAAAGGCTCACTTAGGAAGTCTCAGCAGATGGCAATATTTAACAGTGCGGACCTAGCCTACTTTATAAAATCTAGCTAGGCAGGTAGACTTCACCATGAAGGGGCAGTACCTCAACCAGCTTCTGTGCCATCTAGGGCTTTAAAATTTATAATCAGCACTTTGAATTGCCCCCAGAAAGAAACTCATGCAGTAGTAGTGTAACAATGAAGAACTCTGGGACTCTCAAACTTCTGTATTCTGGCCCAATTAAAGTTTTTAGGTGGTCTTCAAGCACAATTTAATATAGAGTAGGGCATTGCAGAGATCCAAAGAAGAAGCAAGTAGGGCATGAGTGATTATGAGCAGGGCTTTTCTGTAAATGATAGATCCCATATCCTCAGGACTATACTCCATGGATCTAGTGAAGTGGGCTCTGATCCATGAAACTTTAGGACTAACAAACCAATAATGTTTTAAGATAACATAAGACCATTCTATTTCTTTCAAAGACAAAAACCTTCTGATGTTTTCCGATGTGTAGTGTTAATTCAATAAATGAGATACTGGGCAACATCAGAAAGAAGGTAATGATAAACTCGTGGACTCTACTAATGCCCCTTTCCTTTTTTAAATGGAAGGCATGATTCTCATATATTATTTGACATGAGTGTTTTTGGAGTCATTTCCCCCAGTTTCAAGTTCTTATTGCCTGCTTCTCTAAAATACAGTATATGAATCTGCAATTTGTGCACTATATCTTTATTCCTGTATCCATTTGGCAACATGTACATAAATGTTGATGTACACATATGAATAGGGAACATGTGAAAACTACATTCCTGTGCAAGCTACTGATTTGATCTGGAGATGTTCTTATTATCTTTCAGGATGAATGAAAGTGTCTCCACAGTTGGAACTTCCGCCGGCGACGTCAACGTGTTAGGGGCAAAAGGAACGGTGCTCCGTTTCCAAAGCCCCTAATATCCTCGCTGCGGGCGCTGATTTCGGCGCTACCGACCCCGTAGAGGTCGGTAGAAGAAGGGGAAATTTCTGAGGACCTCGGGGAGGGCGGCAATCCCCCCGAAGGTTCAGGATAACTCCTCTAACTCGGAACGAGGAAGAACCAGCCACCCGGCTGGCCAGAAACGCTGACAGCTGTTAAGAGGGAAGCGAAGATTGAAAAAGAAAAGCATCGGTGAAAACAGAAGTGAGGATTAAAGATTGAAAAGGTATATCTGCATTTTCTAACGGTTGGGAGAAAGCGGGCGGAAGGAACCCTTGAGTAAAAGAGGAGAAAGAGAAGCGGCGACTGATAAGTGGAGTGAAGGGGAGGAATCCATATTGAAAGTGACAGCGCGTAATCTGGTAGTCAGTGGAATCCGAAAGAATCCAGAGGGAATACGGTTGAACGAAGTGTGTGATTGATAACCAGAGCTTCATAACAAAAAGCTGGGAGAGCGAAGGTCTCTGAAAACTTAAAAGACTTAACGGGAGGACTTTTAGAGCCCCGGATATCCATAGAAGAAAGGACGGTGAAGCCATATTGAGCAACGGCAGGGAGAACACAGTCAACTTAGAACTTATAACATTGTTGCCGATACTTACTGGACAATCCAGACAAAGGCTTCCTTAACAGGATCAAGTTTATTGATCGAGTTAATTGGATAATTGGATAATAAAGCAACGGGACTATTGGATTGTGTTATTTGGGGAAGCAGACGCTTGATACTTTTGGCGCACGATCGGTGTGTATTGGACAAAAAGTAAAGTAAAGGGAGGAAAAAGTACGATCGGACGTGAAATACATTGGATTTATAATTTTTGTTTCTGCCACGGCTTATCCCGGTGAGGACTTGAACTGAGGATTACGGAACAAGTGGATAATACATGGACATATTATATTGAAACTATTGACAGTTGAAAGGAAGTGGACTTGAACTATAATTGGATATTTGATATAAAGATTGCCAGAACATAAGATACTACCAAGACCAACTACTAATTACTAACAGTGACTAAGAAGTAATATTTGGTGTATATATACTCACTGCTTTGGAAATCTATACTTATATGACTGCATAACATTACCTTATACTTATCTTGTACCCATTAAGTGAATTATTGCCTTATTAATTTGTTTTTATATATTTATATACGTAGAATCAGAGATATAGATTTTATTATAGCTAAATATAATTTCTATTAATTTGTCTTTATATAGTTAGAATCTCAATGATTTGTTAATTTGTCTTAATACAACTAGAATCAAAGATCCGGATTATATTATACTTATCATAGCTATATTATAATTACAAAAGTATATTCATATACGTATGTTATATAAATTAAAATAAATTGGATAAATTAGATAAGTAAGATAAATATTTAGACAATTGCTGAAGGAATCTACGTTTGACATTTGATTGCATAGTATGACTTTATTTATAAGAAGTGTATATTAATAGATTAAGTGATATATTAATTTGATCTATATATAGTTAGTATTAAAGATTTAGTCCATAGTATATTAGATACATTTATATTAACTACATCCCTTTACCTTCTGAGAGAAATCATATTGCACTTACTCCCTACTTACTAATATACCACTTACTCAAATACTTAATACCAGGGAGAATTAGCTGATGGATTGCTAGAACGTTACACTTTTCCCTCGACCCTCCCACTTAGCTTCCCATGCTGATTGATTTATAAGTACAAAGGAGCCTGGAAAAAAGAGAAAAATAAATTTGGGTGAAATTTTAAAACAGACCCTGAAATATTGACCAGTATATGAAAATCTGGGAAAGAATAAAAAAAGAGATAATAATGGCGACCACAAGTATAACGACAACAGCTAAAATAAGTAAGAAAACACCATCGGGCCAAATGATACTTATGACCTCACCAGCTCAACAGAAAGTAATTGAAACCACAGAAAAGGAGAAGATGAGTCCTGCCCTACAGAACATCCACTCCGCATTAGCAATGATCCAGGAAGGCATGAACAGAATGCAGGAAACCATGGCACATAATCATGAAGAGACCAAGAAAAATCATGAAGAATTGAGGTCAGATGTGAGTGAAATTAAAGATAACATCAAAAATATGGATGAGAAGATAGAACAAATTCAGCAAAACATAACAGAAAACGAGCAGAGGATCCAAAAGGTGGAAGAAAGAGTAGAATATGCGACCAACAGAATGGAAAGAATGGAACAAGATCAAGGGGCATTTAATAAGGAAACTGAGGACGCGTTAACCTATCTGGAAATGGAAAAGGCATCATTCTACTTACGGTTTCAAAATGTAGAAGAGCAGAAGGATGAGGATCTAAGTGAAATAATGATTGAGATACTGGCAAAGGCAACCCAGGTGGATAAGGATGAACTGCGAAACGGAATGGATGAAATATATAGGGTGTACACGAACTACGCAAGAAGAAACAAATTACCCAAAGAAATTCACATAAGATTCACGAAAAAATCTATTAAGGAAGAGATCTACAGGAAGATGAGGGAAGAGACAATCATGCATAAGGGAAGAGAAATCATAACTCTCAAACAAATACCAAGAAGAACGAGAGATCAAAGAAGAAATTATAATTTCCTGACCACCCAGCTAAATAAATTTAAAATAAAATTCCGCTGGCTACTACCGGAAGGCCTACTTATCTCCTGGGATGAAAGAAAGTACAAGATTGATAATCTGGAAAAGGCTCAAGAATTCTTTGACCAGCACTTTACAATGGAAGAGGAACAGGAGACAAGGAGAGAAGCGGAACCCGGGACACGGCGGATGGAGAAGGAAGAAAAAGATCAGGAAGAGGCAAAAAGATTGGAGAGAGAAAGAATGGAGAGAGAGGGAGCGAGGGAAAAGACTCAAAGAGTTACCAGAAACACAGCAAAGTTGAAAATCACAAATAGATAAACTCGATAGAGATGGAAGGAGAAATAAAAATTATATCAATTAATATAAACGGACTCAGCTCCCCAAGGAAAAGGAAATATATATTTACGAAATTGCAAAAATTGGACTTAGATGTGATAACTTTACAAGAAGTACACATTAAAAGACAGCAACAAATATTGTTGGAGAATCAAAAATTAGGAAAATTATTCACATCCCTAGGAGATAATAAGAAGAGAGGAGTGGCAACTTATGTCAAAAACCATTTAAAAGCTAAACAGATATATACAGATTCGGAAGGACGTATTTTAATAACTGAAATACAAACAGAAACAAGGAAAATATTGCTAGCTTCTATCTATGCACCTAATGGAAACCAGAGAGAATTTTACAAGAAACTACATGATACAATTAAAGATTTGGAGTACGAAAATATCTGTGTTGTCGGAGACTTCAACGCAATCGTGAATATACAAGATGACTATCGAAGTAATAAACAAAGTAAGACTCGAAAAAGAATCTTACCAGATACATTTAAGGATATGACAGAAGAATTGCAATTACATGATGGATGGAGAGAAGCCAACAAACAAACCAAACAATATACCTTCTACTCAAACCCACACCAGTCATGGTCTCGGATTGACATGGCCTGGATGACGCCAGACCTCAGGAAGGATCTACAAGACATTGAAATTATACCGAATACATGGGCCGACCATAATCCTATAAAAATAACATGGAGAGGACAGCGAAAGCAGAAGAGGTGGAAGATGGACACCGGAATAATAAAAGATAGGGATTATGTGCAGATGATGGAGAACGAACTTAGAATATTTTATCAAATAAACACAAAGGAGCAGACTTCAGTACAGAATCTGTGGGACACTACTAAGGCCTATATAAGAGGCCTCACAATAGCATACACAGCAAAAAAAAAATAAAGATAAACAACAAAAGAGGAAAAAATTAATGGAAGAACTCAACATATATGAGTCACAATTACAGAAACAGCCTGACGACAAAACAACAAGGGAAAAATTGAATCGTACTAAACATGAGTTGAACTTAATTTCACAAGCAGAAATCGTACAGAAAATGAAAATGGTCAAGCAGAAATACTTTGAATATGCAAACAAAACAGGTCGCTGGCTGGCATACAGACTGAAGAAAGAGAGGGAAAAAAGAATAATATACCAATTGCAGGATGAAACAGGACAACTATATAGTATGAATTTAGATAAAAAACATATAGTAAGGGAATTCTATCAAAACCTCTACACACAAGAAGAAACTCAAGACCAAGATATTATGGAATACCTACAAAAAGCAAATATCCAGAAATTAGAAGAATCCCACAGAGAAATACTGAATAAACCAATAACAATGATGGAGTTGATGGAAGCCCGAAAGAAACAGAAGAACAACAAAGTCCCAGGTCCGGATGGAATTCCAACGGAATTTTATAAAAACTGCCAGTCTGCAATAGACGAACTACTACTACAAGTTCTCAATGAGGCACTGCTGGAAGCAGAAACACCTAAATCTTGGGCCGAAACAATTATCTCACTCATCCCCAAAGAAGATACGGATCCGACTAAAGTCCAAAATTATAGACCCATCTCGCTGTTAAATGTAGATTATAAACTATTCACGACAATTATAGCACAGAGGCTGAAAACAATTATACATAATTATATACACCCCGACCAAAATGGTTTTGTCCCAAGGAGACAAATAAAAAACAACATGAGGACAATAATAAACGTTCTCGAATACTACGAGCAAAACATCAATAATCAGGTAGCGCTAATCTTTCTCGACGCGCAAAAGGCGTTCGACAATTTGAACTGGAAATTCCTTATAGCACAACTGCAGATTATGAATTTCGGCGACAAATTCCTGAAAATGATTAAGAAAATATATTCTTCCCAGACAGCAAGAATTATAATTAATGGAGATATGACCGAAAAAATAAGCATCCAAAAGGGGGTAAGACAAGGATGCCCGATATCGCCTCTACTGTTTATAATCTCACTGGAAGTCCTTCTAAAGGAAGTAAGAAAGGAAGAAGAAATAAAAGGACTGAAGATAAGGAATGAGGAGTATAAACTACAGGCTTTCGCGGATGATGTGGTCTTCATAGTGGAACAACCGGAAGTAGCGGGAGTCAAATTATTAGAGAAGATAGAGGAGTATGGCAAAGTGGCGGGGCTTAAGATCAATAAACAAAAAACCAAAGTCTTGACCAAAAATATGACAATGACACAAGAGGAAAAATTAGAAGAAGAATTAGGAATGCAAATTGCGAAGAAAGTAAAATATTTGGGAATTTGGCTTACTACAAAAGCAACAACTATTAGAGAGGACAATTACATTAAATTGATGAAGCAAATTAGAAAAGACTTGGAAAGATGGAATAAGGTACAACTATCATTTCTTGGCAGAATAGCGTCTGTAAAGATGAACATATTACCAAGACTCCTATATCTCTTCCAAGTGATACCAATTGGTCCGGGAAAAGATTTCTTTAAGGATCTCAATAAGACAATAATGAAATACATCTGGCAAGGAAAGAAAGCTAGAATTAAAATAAGATGCTTACAGGACACAAAGGAGAAGGGAGGCCTAGGTCTACCAGACTGGGAGCTATATTACAAGGCGGCGGCATTGAATTGGATCAGAGAATGGATAGATCTATCAAATAGGAGAACGCTATACTTGGAGGGATTTGATCTGAGTCGAGGTTGGCATGCCTTTCTGTGGGAAGGCACAGACAAGCAACATCCGTACTTCCAGAGACATGTAATAAGAGGTGCACTATATAAAACATGGCAAGATATCAGAAGGCAACACTATAGTAAAATCCCACGATGGTTGTCGCCTATGGAGGCGCTAATTTATCCAAACACTATAGAAATAGGAAAGATGCGGAAATATCAAGAATTGTTGAGTAGTGAGGGAGACCTACTTACGAGACAAGAACTGGAAAGACGAGGCATTATGATTGATTGGTGGCCATACCTTCAAATTGAGTCAAAATATACAGCAGACCGGAGACATTATGATTTTCAAAGCCAACCAAGTGAACTAGATAAAATTTTAAAAGGCACAGATGAGAAAATAATATCTAAAATTTATGGATATTTAATAAGGTATAAATTAGAGGAGGAAACAGTGAAAGAAAACATGGTAAGCTGGGCAAGAAATATAGGTCACAATATAGAGTTGGATAGATGGGACAAGCTATGGGCAGAAAATTATAAGATGACACTGTCGATTCCATACAAAGAAAATTTATACAAGATATTTTATAGATGGCACCTTCCTCTGGCACGTTTGGCTAAAATGTTTCCAAACACATCACCAATGTGTTGGAAGTGCAAGACACAAATGGGGACATATTACCATCTCTGGTGGTCTTGCAGGAAGGCACAACGCTACTGGCAAGAGATTAAGAGAATAATCGAAGAAACAACGAGGCAAAGTGTAGAAATGAAACCAGAACTCTTTCTATTTGGAATGACTACACCACAGTGTACCAAGGAGATAAAATATCTTACCATCCACATATTGACAGCGGCACGTATAGTGTACGCTCAGAATTGGAAATCCGAGATAATACCAACAGAAGAAAAAATAATAATAAAAATAAATGAATGCGCAGAGATGGATAGGCTCACAAAAGAGCTCCAAGATAAAGAGAACACTGACTTTTATTTAGTTTGGCAAAAATGGTACACATGGTTAGAAAGAAGGATAGGGCCAACAACATAGGACATTAGGAGAACATAACTCAAGAATTGCAGAAATAGATACATGAGATGAGCCGTAGGATTGTATAAATAAATGGTTAATATGTTTGTAGAAAGATACTGCTGAACTTCAATGAATATATCAAGGTATAAGCAAGTGAATTTGTAAATAGTATGATTAAGGAAAATTGGTTAAATGGACATTAATCACCGATGCGAAGGTTTTCTAGAAGTTAGTCGATTGACTCTTTGTTAATGTATAAGTGTTTACATGTATTTGTGTTTTATGTTTGTTTATGTTAATAAAACTTAAAAAAAAAGTGTCTCCACAGTTGTCCTTCTGTTCAAAGTGTTCCCCTTGATAGCCATCATTTCACTTCACAGATGATTTAGCAAGAGAAGCAGGGAACAGTCCTGTTTACAGAACTACCTCAAACCCAAAATAATCTGTTCTGGTATGTGGGGAACACATTACTCTCTAAGCTTCATAATTAAACTTTGGTGAAGTGGGAAAATATAACAACAATGAATAAGTCATAATCAAAAAGAGGAATTGAGGCTGGTTCCCATTTATTGTTTCCCCATTGCCTGTTTCTACAGTACTTACACAGATCACATTCTTACACTACAGCCATGCTACATGGAAAGAAAGAGAGGGGATTTCAAGTTTAATGTAATCATTGGTCAAAATAATTGGACCACTTTGTTGATTTTTCTTTATAGTGATTGATACAATAACTAACAGCCCATTTTAATGTATCCTTTGCCCCACTGATTTGATGGGACTGATCAGAATGATATGTGCTACCTTTAATGTTTCAGAGAAGGCATAAATAAAGGCCACCAAAATGCTCCAAAGGAGATAGATGCAGCTGAACAATTCAGATTAATGAAACACTAAACGTTCCTACTCTTAAGAATGTGGTAGAGCACATAATATGTAAGTCTTGGGAGGTGTGGTAAGCCCAACTTCACGGGTCATGTCCAGGTCTTCTTTTGATATTCCAGGAGCTGGCTGGAGGGTGAATCTCTGCAGAAGACTAGCAAAGAACATGAATATTTCTGTTTTGGCAAGGGTCTCACCTGGACATATTCTTTGACCTGTAACAAGGAACAGGATTATTAATTTTGTTAATAACATTTTATTCTACCTTCTTGTGATACATTGGTTTGAGAGTTCACTATAAAATTGAGATCTTACTGACTAATCATACAGAAAAATAATGCTGATCAGCTGCCACTAAGGGCACCCTTATAATAATGGATATCAGAAGTGTGTCAATAATTCAATAAATAAATTGATAAAATTATTACTACTACTACTAATGGTGTTGTTATTATTATTATTATTATTTACTTTATTCATTAAACATGTAACTCAGTCAACTAAACATTCAAAAATGCATCACAAATACCATTGACTGGTGCTAATGGTTGATACAGGTTGTTGCCAGCATCCTAGGTATCAACCAAGTACCTTCTTAAGATGTACGATGTTCCAAGTAGCACAGTTTTTTGCAGTTCCACTGGTGTTGTTGCAGGAAGCTGCAGTTTGTTGATGTATCTTATAAAATTCTTGGACATGGTATCAAGTGCCCCAATGACAATGGGTATCACTGTTACATGTTTCATCCATAGCCATGTAGTTTCAATGGCCAGGTCATGATATTTCATGATCCAGTTCTTTTTCTTCGACTCTGGCATCTCCTGGTACCATGATGTCAATAAATTGTACGTTTCAGTTTTCAACAACTGTGATATCTGGCGTGTTGTGTTTCAAGTGATGATCCGTCTGTATTCGAAAGTCCCACAAGATCTTCACCTTCTCATTTTCTATAACTTTTTCCACTCTATGTTCCCATGACTTTTTGGATACAGGAAAGTCGTATGTTTTACATAATGACCAGTGGATTAATTTAGCAACTCGGTCGTGTCTAGCTTTGTAATCAGTTTGTGCGATTTTGCTGCATTCATATATTAAATGTGAAACAGTTTCGACTTTGTTGTTGCAAAGTCGGCAGTTTGGATTGTCGGTGGATTTTTGTATCTTTGCTTTCATGGCAATAGTTTGTAGTGCTTGTTCTTGAGGAGCGAGTATTAAACCTTCTGTTTCTTTCTTGTTGGTTCCCATCTTAAGCCATGCCCATGTAAAGTTGTCATCACATTTTCCTTCAATGTTTTTCAAGTGATGTCTATGCAAAACTTTGGTTTTCCATCTATTTAATCTGTCATCCAGTTGTTTATCCTTATATTCTGCTTTTGTTTCTGTTGTTTTTATAATGTTCTCTGTTTTCACAGCATGCAGCAATTTTTCTGTACTTTGGTTCACATAATCTTTCAACCTTTGTTTTTCTTCTTCTACAGTTTGATGAATTTGCAATGTCCTCTGCCCTAGGGGTGAAATGTTCCCAGTTCGGATCGGATCGCCCGATCCGGTAGCGATGGCGGCAGGTGGTTAGGAGAACTGGTAGCAAAAATCCCTGCACCCCCCCATGCCCAGCTGAGCCGCGCAATCATCAGAGGCTGTTTTTTTTTACTTTTAAAAGCATTTTTTCTACAACGTCTTCGGCCGAAAAAATGCTTTTAAAAGTAAAAAAAAAGCCTCTGATGATTGCACGGCTCAGCTGGGATCATCAGAGGCTTTTCAAAGCATTTTTTTCTGCAACCCCTTCGGCCAAAGAGGCTGTAGAAAAAAAAATGCCTATAAAAGCCTCTGGCGATCCCAGCTGAGTTGCCTGATCGTCAGAAGCTTCTAAAAGCATTTTTTTCTGCAACCTCTTCAGCCAAAGAGGTTGTAGGGGGGAAAAAATGCCTTTAAAAGCCTCTGGCGACCCCAGCTGACTTGCCTGATCGTCAGAGGCTTCTAAAAGCATTTTTTTCTGCAACTTCCTAAGGTTGTAGAAAAAAATGCTTTTAAAAGTAAAAAAAAAAAAAGGCGGCCACACCCACCCAGTCACATTACCCACCCCCCACCAAGCCACGTCCACAGAACCAGTAGTAACAAATTTTAGATTTCACCCCTGTTCTGCCCCCTATTTTTCTTGGCAGGTATAACCTGTCGATGTCACTTTGCGTTTTCTGGTCCAAGTTTTCCAGTTCAGTCAAAGTCCAGTTTATGATTCCAGCTGAGTAGCATATCACTGGAACTGCCCATGTATTAATGCCTCTAATTATGTTTCCAGCATTCAGCTTTGATTTTAATATTTTGCGGACCCTCCTGATGTATTCCTTTTGCATTGACTCTTTGACTTTTCCATTCAAGATGTTATCTGCTTCCAATATGCCTAGGTATTTGTAACCATCATCCTTTGCTAATGCTTTTACTATGTTTCCATTTCCCAGTTCTATTCCTTCTATTTTTTTCATTTTTCCTTGCTGCGTGGATAATATAGCACATTTTTCAAGTCCAAAGTTCATTTTGATGACGCTGCTGAACAGATGAACTGTGTTGAGTATTTATTTAAGTTCAGTGGGGCTTTTCACATACATTTTTAAGTCATCCATGTATAGTAGATGGTTTATCTTGCCATGTTGGATACCAACTAAGATTTGGTATCCCAGTTTTGTGTTTCGTAGGATTATTGTCAATGGAATTAATGGGATGTTGAACAGTAGTGGTGAAAGTGAGTCCCCCTGGAAGATTCCTCATCTGATGTTGACTTCACCAATGTTCTCCCCATTTGCTGTTAGAACTGCATATTTTTGCATATTTGCTTTCAAAAATGTATAAATATTTTTGCTGATTCCAAAGTTTTCCAGACAGGTGTTAATCTAGCTGTGGGATAATGAGTCAAATGCCTTCTTGTAATCAATCCATGCCATATTTAATTTTTTTTCTTCGTTTTGTATTTTTTAGTACCATTTTGTCAATGAGCAGCTGATCTTTTGTTCCTCTTGATTTTTTATAATTTCCTTTTTGTTCTACTGGATACAAATTGTTTTCCATCGGATGATTGAATACTGAATTTGCCAGTATTCTTGTAAAAAGTTTGAATGTTGTTGGCAGACAACTAATTGGGCAATAGTTGCTTGGCTCTGTGTCCTTTTCTGGATCTTTCATTATCAAATATGTTCAACCAGCTGTTAACCATTCTTCGCTTGCTGCATTTTGAAGCATTTGATCAAATTGAGTGGCCATGAGATAATGGAGGCTGGTCAGGTATTTTACTGCAATATCCATGCAGTTCATTCATGCCAGGTGCACTCCAGTTCTTGACCTTCTTTGCTTGTTTTGCAACCATGTCAGTTGTTATTGCAATATTTTTCATTTTCTTTCGTGTTGTTTGTTGATGAATGTCTTTGATCCAGGAGGCAGTTTTGTTGTGTTCCACTGGGTTTTCCCACAGTTCTTTCCAAAAGTTCAAAGTTTGTTCTTTACATGGGTGAACATTAGTTTGGATTCGATTTTCATCAAGGGACTGGTAGAAGTGGTGTTGGTTTCTTCTGAACTGGACATTTTCACGATATTGTTTAATTCATCCTTCGTATCTTTCAATTTTCTTTGCTGTTGCTATTACACGTTGTTTTAGTTCTTCCATGATTTCCATTATTGTTTTTCCTCCAGGTTGTATTTATTGTGTAAACTATTTTTCAGCTTTTTGTTATTTAGTTTTCCTTCTTTCAAGTACTTCAGATTGCTCACATCCCCTCATAGGTTTTTTTATTTTATTTTCAAGTCGAATTTTCCACTTTGGTGTTCCAGTGGGTTTCTTTTTTGGCATTTTATAACCCAGTTCTGCAGTTATAATGGCGGCTGTGCTATACATTAGTTGGTTGGTTTCATACGGTGTGCTGGATGGGATGGACGTTAAAATGATTTTCACGGCAGTTAGTAGACCTTTCACTCGTTTGCTATGCACTTCGCAAATGGTAGGTAGTCTTTTTCTTTCTATATTTCTTTGATGTGGTTTTCAATCTTTTCTTTCAGCATTTTTGCTAGATCACTTAGCTCTACACTTTCGAGTTGTTGCACAGGAGGAATTTCATCCTGTATGTTGGTTTCATCCACTGGTTGGTCAGTTTGTTCAGATGTTGGAACAGTTTATTATTATTATTATTATTATTATTATTATTATTATTATTATTATTATTATTATTATTATTGGTTAATCTTTAGTGAGATTCATAGCCTTTGAGGCTGGTTAATAGTTCAGCAGCTCGAGTCCTAACCAAGGACCTAGGAACTGTTAAGGTATCGTCGGAGGATGTAAGCTGTTCCGAGTAAGGTGGTTTTTTGTAGAGTCAAAATGTTCAAGTCCGGCAAATTTAGGATTTCTAAATAGCGGGGTAGCCCTTTGGGTATTGCTCCGAGGGCTCCAATTACAATCGGGACAACACACGATTTCTTTTTCCACAGTCGCTCAACTTCAATTTGTAAGTCCCGGTACTTTGTGGTTTTTTCTTGCTGCTTATCTTCAATTCGTGCATCACCAGGTATTGCAATGTCAATGAACCATACTTTTTTCTTTTCAACTATTGTTATGTCAGGTGTGTTGTGGACCAAGTGCCTGTCAGTCTGAATCCTAAAGTCCCACAAGATCTTGAGTTTCTCATTCTCTAAAACTTTCTCAACCTGATGTTCCCAGTGGTTTTTGCTGTACTCAAATCCAAACTTCTGGCACAATTTCCAGTGAATGATTTTAGCAACACGGTCATGGCGTTGTAGGTAGTCAGTTTGTGAAATTTTGCTGCACCCACTGATCAGGTGGTCGACTGTCTCATCTTTCTCATTGCAGAGGTGGCATTTGCTGTTGGTGGTAACATGTTGAATTTTTGCCTTCATACAGTTTGTGGCTAGGGCTTGTTCTTGAGCTGCCAAAATAAAGCTTTCAGTTTCTTTTTTCAGTACTCCTGATCTTAACCAGTTCCAAGTTAGTTTCTGGTCAGCTTTGCCTTCAATACTTTTCAAGTATTGGCCATGCAGAGCTTTGTGTTTCCAATTTTCAGCTCGCTGCTCAATTACTTCTTTCTTATATTCTGCTTTTGTTTTAGTTGTCTTTAAAAGGCCTCCTTTATTTACTTCCTTAATCATTGGTTCTTCACTTTTCTGGATGTAATCATTCAAGCTGCATTTTTCTTCTTCCAGTCTGCTTTACTTGTAGGAGTCCTCAACCACCCTCTTCTCTTGGTAAATATAATCGGTCAACATCACTTTTAGGGTGCAAGGCATGATTCATTGTCATAAGCTTCCTTGTTTTTCTGTCCAAATTGTCTAACTCCATCTGGGTCCAATCAATTATTCCTGCAGAGTATCTAATCACAGGTATAGCCCAGGTATTTATGGCTTTTATGATGTTTCTTCCACTCAATTTGGACATTAATATCTTACGAATTCGCCGAATGTACTTGGCTGAAGTTAATTCCTTGACTTTATTATGCATTAAGTCAGAGGCTTCTAAAATTCCCAAGTACTTGTAGCCTTCTTCTGATTTTACTGCCTTTATCATTTCTTTATCATTATTATTATTATTATTATTATTATTATTATTATTATTATTATTATTATTATTTAATCTTTAGTGAGATTCACAGCCTTTGAGGCTGGTTAATAGCTCAGCAGCTCGAGTCCTAACCAAGGACCTAGGAACTGTTAAGGTATCGTCGGAGGATGTAAGCTGTTCTGAGTAAGGTGGTTTTTTGTAGAGTCAAAATGTTCAAGTCCGGCAAATTTAGAATTTCTAAATAGCAGGGTAGCCCTTTGGGTATTGCTCCAAGGGCTCCAATTACAATCGGGACAACACACAATTTCTTTTTCCACAGTCACTCAACTTCAATTTGCAAGTCCCGGTACTTTGTGATTTTTTCTTGCTGCTTATCTTCAATCCATACATCACTAGGTATTGCAATGTCAATGAACCATACTTTTTTCTTTTCAACTATTGTTATGTCAGGTGTGTTATGGACCAAGTGCCTGTCAGTCTGAATCCTAAAGTCCCACAAGATTTTGAATTTCTCATTCTCTAAAACTTTCCCAACCTGATGTTCCCAGTGGTTTTTGCTGTACTCAAATCCAAACTTCTGGCACAATTTCCAGTGAATTATCTTAGCAACACGGTCATGGCATTGTAGGTAGTCAGTTTGTGAAATTTTGCTGCATCCACTGATCAGGTGGTCGACTGTCTCATTTTTCTCATTGCAGAGGCGGCATTTGCTGTTGGTGGTAACACGTTGAATATTTGCCTTCATGCAGTTTGTGGCTAGGGCTTGTTCTTGAGCTGCCAAAATAAAGCTTTCTGTTTCTTTTTTCAGTACTCCTGATCTTAACCAGTTCCAAGTTAGTTTCTGGTCAGCTTTGCCTTCAATACTTTTCAAGTATTGGCCATGCAGAGCTTTGTGTTTCCAATTTTCAGCTTGCTGCTCAATTACTTCTTTCTTATATTCTGCTTTTGTTTTAGTTGTCTTTAAAAAGCCTCCTTTATTTACTTCCTTAATTATTGGTTCTTCACTTTTCTGGATGTAATCATTCAAGCTGCATTTTTCTTCTTCCAGTCTGCTTTACTTGTAGGAGTCCTCAACCACCCTCTTCTCTTGGTAAATATAATTGGTCAACATCACTTTTAGGGTGCAAGGCATGATTCATTGTCATAAGCTTCCTCATTTTTCTGTCCAAATTGTCTAACTCCATCTGGGTCCAGTCAATTATTCCTGCAGAATATCTAATCACAGGTATAGCCCAGGTATTTATGGCTTTTATAATGTTTCCTCCACTCAATTTGGACATTTATATCTTACGAATTCGCCAAATGTACTTGGCTAAAGTTAATTCCTTGACTTTATTATGCATTAAGTCAGAGGCTTCTAAAATCCCTAAGTACTTGTAGCCTTCTTCTGATTTTACTGCCTTTATCATTTCTTCATTCTCTAGTACTATTCCATCCTCTTCTATGATCTTGCCTGCTTTGGTTGCTATTGTTGCACATTTGTCAATTCCAAACTGCATAGCGATGTCTTGGCTGAATTCTTTTGTGTTTTCAATTAATAAATTCAGTTCAGCTTTTGTTTTACCAAACAGCTTCAAATCATCCATGTACATCAGGTGCGAGATTTTCAGTCCTTTCTTTGCAAGTTCGTATCCACAGTTCATCTTCTTCAAAATGATTGTCAGTGGTAGCATTAAGAGTATAAAAAGTAGGGGTGAAAGAGAATCGCCCTGGAAAATGCCTCATTTAATTTCAACTTTACCCAGTTCTTCATTAGCCATAAGTTTCGTTTTCCAGAGGTTCATTGAAGATTCCATGAATTTTTGTATGTTGCTGCTGATGCCTAAGATTTCCAGGCATTTCTTGATCCAACTATGGGGAACTGAATCAAACGCTTTCTTATAGTCTATCCAAGCCATGAACAGGTTGGTTCGTCTTTTCTTTGAGCTCTTTAGGATTAGCTTGTCAATCAGCAATTGATCCTTTGTTCCTCTTGAGTTTTTGCAACACCCTTTCTGTTCTACAGGAAGCAAGTTATTTCTTTCCAGGTATCCATAGATTTGGTTTGCAATGATACCAGTAAGTATGTTGTTGGCAAACAGGTGATTGGCCTATAGTTTCCAGGGTCCTTTCCTTTTCCTTTATCTTTTTGGATCAAAAATGTCCTTACAGTTGTCATCCATTCATCATTTTTAGGTGTTTTTAGGATCTGGTTCATCTGGGTTGCCAATCTTTTGTGCACACTTGTAAGTACCTTTAACCAGAAGCCATGCAGCTCATCCGGTCCAGGTGCACTCCAGTTCTTCACTTTTCTTGACTGTCTTTGCACCATTGCTTTTGTTATTTTTATGTCTTCCATTTTATGGAGACATAAATAATAGAGTTTAATAGAGTTCTCAACCTGTTTGATCCATTTTGCATTTCTATTGTGCTTCTTGTTGTTTTCCCACAAATTCTTCCAGAATTTCAGAGCTTTCTCTTTATCAGGCTTTTCATTTGTTGTTACTCTGTCTCCATTTTCTAAGCTCTTATAAAACTGGTGCTGATTTGCTCTGAACTGTGAGTTTTCCTTGAACTGAGTTACTCGGTTTTCATACCTTTTAATCTTTTCAGCGATGGCAACAACCCTCTGCTTCAACTCTTCAATTACTACCGCAATCTCCTTATTCCTCAGATCGTATCTTGTTTCCAGGCTGCTTTTGACCTGCTTGTTCTTTAGCTGACCTTGCCTTAGGTTCTTCAAGTTGCTCAAATCTCCACGTACTTTTTTGATCTTCAATTCTAACCGAATTTTCCACTTAGGCTTCCCCTTCTTGCCTCTTTGGTTCTTTTGTATTTTCAACCCCAGTTCTTTGGTGGTTATGACGGCTGCTGCATACATCAGTTGGTTTGTTTCGGCTAATGTAGTGGTTCGAATAGTTTGCACAGCCTCATTGACCTTTTTTAGTACATTTCTCAATTCTTTCCGGTTCACTTGGTTCAGCTTTGGCAAACGTGTTCTTTCAGCATCTTCCATTTGATGCTTTATTTTTCCAGCTAATTGAGCACTATCTGTTGGTGTTTGTTCTTTAGTGCTTCCTTGTTCTTTATCTTCATCCATTTCAGTATCCTCTTCCTCCCTTTCTTCCTCAATTTGCTTTTGAGTCTGCAAATCATTCTTGATGTTACTCTTTTTTGTTGATGTACTTAGACCATTAATTGCTTTCTCTTCTATTGCTATTAATTCTTCTGTAGTGAAAAATTTGTGGTTTAGGATTACATGTCGTTGGTCCATTAAGCTTTGTTCACTGGTGTCACAGTCCATATGGTTCATCTTCCAAATCTGGTACATTCATTTTTGAAATCCACATTTTGCTGGCTCAGACTGATAGTAAGCTTCCATAATAGAGGTGTTTTCTTCCCTAGTCCAGATTTTTCGCTTTTTGGGTTTTTCTTCCAGTAGCTTGTCAGCTCCATGCCCTGGTTGCCAAGCAGGGGGAGCTGAGCCCTGTAACTCATTTTGCGTAGAATGCCCAGGAGCCATAGCATCCAACGGAACCCTTGTTAATCGGGCAACGGTTCAGCTGGCATAAATTTCATTTTTTTCGTATTCACCATGTTTGAATGGTTGTGGAGCAAATTTTGTCTGGCCCTTCACCTAAGGTCGGTCTGATATGGTTGCACCTGTTCAGCATAGCCCTTAGGATCACTAGAGCATGCAAACCCCTCCACCATGACAAGGTAGAGCTCCCTCGGAGGGGTATTATTATTATTATTATTATTATTATTATTATTATTATTATTTGCAGTTAGTCTGATGTTCAGACTGGGTTTGGCATTTTTGTCTATCTATCGCACGGGTGTCAAACTCGCTGTGTCCTGTTGCCATCAAGTGATGTTTCACAATGTTTTTCCACAGAGCCGGGGTGGGTGTGGCCTGCACATGACGCATCTCGCCTGTGGGTCGCCAGTTTGACACCCCTGATCTATCGAGTCCTTAACAAGGACCTGGAATAGGCAGATCTGATGTTTGATGGTGTTACATATATCATTGCAGGATGGAAGCTGTTTCCAGTAAAGCTGCCTTTTGAAATTGACTGATGATGAATTTGTCAATGCCAATGGTGTTCAAGTCATGCTCCAGTTGTTTTGGGATTGCACCCAAGGCCCCTGTTACTATTGGTACTACTTTTGCTTTCTTTTGCCACAGTTGTTCTATTTCTGTTTCTAAGTCTTTGTATTTTGTTATCTTCTCCAGTTCTTTCTCTTCTCTTCTGCTGTCTCCAGGCACTGCCGCATCCTCTATCCAGACTTTTTTGTCTTTCTTATTGACAATTGTTAAGTCTGAGGCGTTATGTGACAGGTGCCTGTCTGTTTGAATTCTAAAATTCCAGGGCAATTTAACTTCTTCATTTTTTATGACTTTCTTATTTTATGGTCCCACCAGTTCTTGCTTGCAGGCAAATGAAATTTCTTGCAGATCTTCCAATGCACCATTGCTGCTACTTTGTCATGCCTGCTTTTGTAGTCAATCTATGCAATCTTCTTGCAGCAGCTTACCAGGTGGTCCACTGTTTCTTCAGTTTCTTTGCAGAGGTGGCACTTACTGTCTGTTGCTGTGTTCTCAATTCTGGCTTTGTATGCATTTGTCTTTAAGGCTTGGTTTGTGCAGCCAGAATTAGTTCCTCGGTCCCTTTCTTCAACTTGCCTGCTCTTAGCCATTGCCAGGTCTTGTTATTATCAGCTTTTACTGCTATTTTTTAATGTACTAGCCATGTCTTCCCATGCCTCCATTCTGTTCCTCGTTTGGTCTTTCTTGTAGGCCAGTTTGGTCTCTTCAGTAGTCATTAAGCCTTCCTGGCATACTAACTTCAGTGCATCTTATTTATTGTCTTTCAAATATTCTTCCAAAGTCCTTTTTTCTTCTTCAGCCATCTGATGTACTTGCAACATTCCACTCTCACCTATTTGCCATGATAGGTAGAGTCTGTCAATGTTTATTTATTTATTTATTTATTTATTATATTTCTATACCGCCTTTCTCCCGTAGGACTCAAGGCGGTGTACAGTCAAGAAAAATATAGACACACAAACATCATAAAATTGCTAATTAAAATTATTACTTGGTTTGGTCAATTAAATAAAACCCAGAATTAGATAACATTTAAAAAATCATTCACATGTTTGTATGTTTAGCCCTGCCTGTTGGAACATCAGGGTCTTGAGGGCACGGTGGAAAGCACAGAGATCAGGAATATTCCGTATCTCCGGGGGCAGTTCATTCCAAAGGGTTGGAGCCCTCACAGAGAAGGCCCTCCCCCTGGGAGTCGCCAGTCGACATAATTTGACTGACGGTACCCTGAGTAGTCCCTCCCTGTGAGAACGAACTGGTCAGTGAGGATGTTGCTGTGAGGATGAAGGGCATGATTCATTGTCATTATTTTTCTGGTCTTCCAACCATTGCTTTTACTTCTGCTTAAGTCCAGTCCACTATTCCAGCTGTGTATCTAATGACTGGAATTGCCCAGGTGTTGATTGCCTTAATGGTATTTCCTCCATTGAGTTTGGACTTTAAGATCTTCTTCACACTCTTGATGTATTCACCTCTAATCTTTTTCTTGACTTCAGTGTGCTTGATGTTGTCAGCTTGAAGGATACACAGGTATTTGTAGTGATCATTTTAATCCAAAATCTTAATGTTATTTTTGTGGGGCATCTTAATTCCTTCAGTTTTCACTATTTTTCCTTGTTTGATAGTGTGGGACATTTATCCAATCCAAACTCCATTGCAATATCTTGATTATATATACAGACAGTGTTGAGCAGCGATTCTATTTCAGATGGAGTTTTTCCATACTGTTTCAGATTGTTTATGTAAATAAGGTAGAATAGTCTGTCAGATGTTTTTGATGTTTGATAGCCATGACCTGAGTTATTCAGTATTGTTGACAGAGAAAACAATACAATGACAAATAGTAATGGTAGTAATAAATCTCCTTGAAATATTCCTGTTTTAATATTAACCTCTCCCAGTCTCCCATCATTGACCTGCAGTTGTGTCTTCCATTATGCCATCAATCATTCCACAAACTTTCTGATGTTTCTACTGACTCCTGTAATTTATAGGCATGATTATCCAATGGCAGAGAGTCAAATGCCATTTTGTAGTCAACCCATGCTACTTTCAGGTCTGATTCTGGATGTTATTCTTTCCAGAACTGGTGCATTTGTTTCATATATCCTCTTCTTGTTGGACTTGATCTGTAATAACAGATCATTATTCTTTGTTTTCAATCACTGTGTATTTGTGATGGGTAAACATCTTTTTTTCCATTAGTTCTGCACCTGTTGACCCTGGTTGCTCAGCCAATAGTCCAGAGTCCTGTAGCCCATTTTTCACCAGATAGCCAGGAACTTCAACATCTACCACAGACTTTGTTATCCTGGGTGGCATCTGAGCCAGTATGTAGCAGGGAGCTCTTGGACCAGAATAAAACCTAATGGTATTGTGCATTAATTCTTGCACTATTAGCCTCTTTGGGAGATTTTAATCAGGGAGAAAAGCTAACTATTATTTGATTCAATATTTGTTTTTAAAAATGGCTACCTGCAGAGAAAGGCATGAATGCATTTCTTTTTACAAATTTTCCTTCAGCGTTGAGAAAATGTTCAGGGTAGAAGTCATGAGGTCTCTCCCACTGAGATTCATCACAGAGCACAGAAGTCAGCAAGGGAATCACATGTGTGCCCTATAAAGAGAAAGCAATGGATAATTTAGAAATAAAGCTGCTACATAATGCACCAAGTTATTCTATAATCCTGAAATTCTCAATGTGGTACTTAGAGGCACTATTCTCCCCAATCACCTAATCTGAACTGTATTTTTGAATTGTTGAACTTCCTTGGGTCGTTGTTTCTACTTGCAACAATAAAATGGATTTATTATAGGCATTTGTGCTGGACTGCAAGCACAAAAATCTACATTTGCTTCCTTAGTAGTAAATGCCACTGAGTTCCATAGTTCTTAGTTTTAGGAAGGTACACTGAGGTACACTTATTTAATCCATGTACTCTCTCATTCTCCCTGTGTTCCCATCTACTATATGTACAGAGAATGAAATACCTGCAATGGACAACTTCCTAATCCAAGGAAACTTTCCGAACATTAAAATTTAAGAATCTTCATTCCTGCAGATATTCCTTACATAGCATATTCTCATATGTTACATGAGGATGGCAAAACGAAAAGGCTTCACTTTGAATACATATTCTCTGAGAATGTATTAGGATATGTGAGAAACATCATCACTTAATTATTCTTTAAAATAACTTGCACTCCTATTTGATCTTTATGGTGATATAAACTCTGATTTTTTTTGGCTATCATAGATTAATATAGCTCTCCCCCGCAACATACACCCTACTCTATCTATATGCAAGCTTGTGCCTCCATAGAGTTTGAAATAAAAAACAAATATGCCAAATTACTATATTTCTAAAATTAATAGTGTCTGTGGCAAGTGATTTACGAAAGCTTTTGAATATCATTTATTGTTGTACTGTAATAAATGGAATGAATGTAACTAGCTAGGACTAGAAAGAGAACAATACAGATACATCACTTTGGAATGAAATAGCTCTTAAAGGTAACATCCTCTGTAGTTGCATGGGGCAAGTTTAAGGGAACAACATCAGCATATCATTCTCTGCACATGCCCAAGATGGCGGCGCCCGCTGGGACTGCGATTTGAGGATGGGGCGCCGACCTACCTTTTGGGTCCTTTGGGGTCGTTTTGAAGAGCTATGACCCCCCAGGACTGGTCAGGGGAGCTTTCTGCCAGCACGGAGAGGGTTTTTTCTCCTCCGTGACTGAGCAGAGAGGACAGCGCGATGTCGGGAGCGCCGGGCTGATCAGCTGGGCGTCGGCAGCGTTTTCCGAAGCCGGAGGCCATCCAAGCGCCGGGGCGGCGTTGCGCCGGGGCGCAGCTGCGCAATAAGTTCTTAAGCCCGGGGGGGTTACCCAAAGAGTTACAAGACGTGCCGGGCACCCCCGAAGATCTCTGGGGCGTCGCCAGGCTTTTTTAGTCTGGCGACGATGGCGCAGCGGCGATGGCGATGGCGGTGGAGGCTGCCTGGCGGTCAGAGGGTGTTGGCGACCCCCCCCCTTGGAGCTAGAGTCAGAGTTTAGGAGTTGAGGGGGCAACGAACCAACGAGAACTAAATAAGACCGGGAGACCTGCAACCATGGCTGGGGCGAAAAGGACCTGGTGTGACTTTTTCCCAGGCCTCAGGTGGCCTCAAACTGGGGTTGTGCGGGGGTTGAGGACTTGAAACAACTGCCCCACTTCCGCCCCATTTGTCTCTCCTCCAGCGCTCCCTTTCAAGACCGGGCCCACTCGGACCAACTTTAGCCTGTGGGACTCACTTTCGCTATGTTCTCACTACCAGCTGAACCCCCTGACTGTGGAGAGGGCTATGGAAAATGGAGGTCGGCTCATGGCTGCATCCCTTCGGCTAAGGGGCCTGGACACCAGTTGGCCACCGTGAGAGGGTGGCCTGGTATTGGGGCCTCCTGAGGGCTGAATCGGGATGTGTTCACACATAAGCACTTTACCAGCGTGGGGACCCGATCATCGGACCAACCGCCGTGAGAGGGCGGTTTTTTGGACCTGATCCCTGGACACTGTTTGGATGTACTGACTCTATTGCTGCCACCTCACCACAAATGGGGGCGGACCAGCTGACCTAATCACCGTGAGAGGGTGGTTGGATCGATTTTCCCCCTTGGATTGTGGTCGTTGTGGATTGTGACTGTGTCCTCTGTTGTGAGGGGACAGTGGACTTGGTCCTGTGAATTATGTGTGAGATTCCCCACTTCTCTATCTTCTTCCCTGTCCTTTTTAAGGACCCTCAGGATATGGTCATGGCGATCCACTATGACCAAACTGTACTCAGCAGTGGAGCTTCTTGGTCTGCGAGACTCCCCCCTCTCGCAGGCTTGGCCCTCCACTCTATCAAGGGCCTACCTCGATGACGGGCTTTGGAACCCCGAGAGGTGGCATGTCGCAAAGAGGGGGTTGCGGGTTTTTTTAAAATTGTCTATGTCTAATCTTTTAAGGGGTTTGGGGAGGGGGAGGGGGGTGGTATTGGAATTAGGGTCGTGGGTTTGGGGGATAACGCACCAAGGGGAGGGTCGGGCCTGGCCACGATGCGCAGCGGGGCGGGTGGGGGACCCGGGGGCAATGGAGGGGGTCGAGTTTGTTCGGACTGTGTTTTTACCATCAGTACTGTGAGTGGGAGGGGTAGATATGGCGGGAGCAGGGGCCATATCATGTTAAGGGAGCACGCACCCGCTGTCTCCAAGCAGTAGGGTGCTCCGGCCCCCAAGGCTCCACCGGTTTACCAGGTTGCACAGATCCTCATGGCCCGGGCCTTCGTCTGATGTTGTGCAACGCCAGGTCCGTAGTAAATAAAGCCCCCCTCATCTGTGATCTTGTTCAGGAGGGGGGAGCGGACCTGGCGGGTATTACGGAGACCTGGTTGGGCCCAGAGGGAGGGGTCCCTCTGGTAGAAATGTGCCCACCAGGCTTCCACGCATTCCATCAGCCGAGGTCACAGGGGAGGGGCGGGGGAGTAGCGGTTATTATTAGAGAAGGCCTTAGGCCCAGGGAGACCACTGTACCTCAGACAGCTGGTTGTGAGTCCCTCCTTGTGAAGTGGGGCCATGGGGTTCAGATGGGCTTGCTGATCACGTACCTGGCTCCCTGCCACATGGCAGCAACCCTGCCTGAGCTACTCAACGTTATCGCCGCAGTGGCGGTTGATACCCTCAGACTTATGGTCATGGGGGATTTCAACCTGCGGTCCGTGGGTGAGATGTCTGAGGTGGCTCGGGAGTTCATGGCTTCCAGGACGGCCATGGACCTGACCCAGCTAATTCATGACCCTACGCACATGGGGGGAAACACACTGGACTTGGTTTTTGTCTCTGGACAGTGGTTGAGTGATCTTGAGATAGGGGATGTAGTCATTGAGCCCTTGTCATGGTCGGATCACTCTCTCCTTCGCCTTGACCTTCGTACCGCGGCACCCCGCTGCAGAGAGGCGGAACCGATAAGATGGTACAGCCCCAGGTGCCTGATGGAACCCGATAGGTTCCAGACGGAGCTTGGGCCAATTCCTGAGGTTCTGGCTCACGCCTCGACTGGAGACCTAGTGGCTGCCTGGGATAGGGCGGCCGCTGGGGCCCTGGATAGAGTCGTGCCTTTGCGGCCTCTGACCCGGCGCGGATCTCGCCTGGCTCCTTGGTTTACCGAGGAGCTGAGGGAGATGAAGCGCCAGAAAAGACGCCTAGAGAGTAGTTGGAGAGCTAGTCTTTCTGAATCGGACCGGACACTGGTAAGATCCCATATTAGGACTTACCTAGTGGCGATAAAAGCAGCAAAATGTACGCATTTTGCTGCTCTTATTGCGTCATCAGATAATCGCCCGGCCACCCTGTTTAGGGTGACCCGCTCCCTGCTCCACCAGGAAACGCGGGAGGACCCCTTGGAGGGAAGAGCCGAGGACTTTGTTCAGTATCTGTATGACAAAATCACTCAGATTCGGGAAGGTCTGGACTCTGACTGGGTAGATCCAGCGAGAGTGACGGAGGCAGGTCTTGAGACTGTTATCTGGGATGAGTTTGATCCTGTGACCCCAGATGACGTGGACAGGATTCTGGGTAGATTGAACGCGACCACATGTTTGTTGGACCCGTGTCCCTCCTGGTTAGTGCTGGCTTCCCGGGAGGTGACGCGAGGCTGGCTCCAGGGGATTATAAATGCTTCATTGGGTGAGGGTGTCTTCCCCGCCGCCCTTAAGGAGGCGGTGGTGAGGCCCCTCCTCAAGAAGCCTTCCCTGGACCCGGCAATATTGGCTAATTATCGTCCAGTCTCCAACCTTCGTTTTGTGGCGAAGGTTGTTGAGAGTGTGGTTGCGGGACAGCTTCCCCAGTACCTGGATGAAGCGTCATATCTGGATCCGTTCCAGTCGGGTTTCAGGCCTGGGTACAGCACGGAAATGGCATTGGTCGCATTGGTTGATGATCTCTGGAGGGCTTGGGACAGGGGCTGCTCCTCTGTCCTGGTCCTGTTAGATCTCTCAGAGGCTTTTGATACCATCGACCATGGTATCATGCTGCACCGGTTGGAGGGGTTGGGAGTGGGAGGCACCGTACTAAGGTGGTTCTCCTCCTTTCTCTCTGACCGGTCGCAGTCTGTGTTAACAGGGGGGCAGAGGTCGACCCCGAGGCCCCTCATATGTGGGGTGCCGCAGGGATCGGTCCTCTCGCCCCTTTTGTTCAACATTTATGTAAAGCCGCTGGGCGAGATCATCCGTGGTTTTGGGGTGAAGTACCATCAGTACGCAGATGACACCCAGCTGTACATCTCCACCCCGGACCACCCCAACGATGCCCTTGAAATGATGTCCCAGTGCCTGGAGGCCGTACGGATCTGGATGGGGAGGAACAGGCTCAGGCTCAACCCATCCAAGACCGAGTGGCTGTGGTTTCCGACGTCCCGATATAGTCAGCTAGTGCCATCGCTGACTATTGGGGGCGAATCATTGGCCCCCACGGATAGGGCTCGCAACCTGGGTGTCCTCCTGGATTCACGGCTGTCGTTAGAAGAGCATGTGACGGCCGTGGCCATTTTAACATCTTTCAACATAGGAAAAAACCCTGATTGCAAAAATATCGCACATTTATACCTATGAATCAAAAGAAATAAATATTTGACCTCTACAGGGAGGAGTCACAAAATATGGGTGTGTCTGGCTGAAGAGGCCCAAGAAGGCCGAAATAGTGCTATCCCAGTCTCCCATAAGTCACAGAAGAAACAACATAAAATTTCTGACAGGCCTGAAAGCGATGAATAGAGATTTCATCCCACCATGGCCATTTTAACATCTTTCAACATAGGAAAAAACCCTGATTGCAAAAATATCGCACATTTATACCTATGAATCAAAAGAAATAAATATTTGACCTCTACAGGGAGGAGTCACAAAATATGGGTGTGTCTGGCTGAAGAGGCCCAAGAAGGCCAAAATAGTGCTATCCCAGTCTCCCATAAGTCACAGAAGAAACAACATAAAATTTCTGACAGGCCTGAAAGCGATGAATAGAGATTTCATCCCACCATGGCCATTTTAACATCTTTCAACATAGGAAAAAACCCTGATTGCAAAAATATCGCACATTTATACCTATGAATCAAAAGAAATAAATATTTGACCTCTACAGGGAGGAGTCACAAAATATGGGTGTGTCTGGCTGAAGAGGCCCAAGAAGGCCGAAATAGTGCTATCCCAGTCTCCCATAAGTCACAGAAGAAACAACATAAAATTTCTGACAGGCCTGAAAGCGATGAATAGAGATTTCATCCCACCATGGCCATTTTAACATCTTTCAACATAGGAAAAAACCCTGATTGCAAAAATATCGCACATTTATACCTATGAATCAAAATATATATATATATATATGTTTTTCTTCTAGCCAGGTTTTCCCTACGTAGCCAAGGTTTTTTTGTAGCTCCAGCTCAGTAGAATCTCATCTACTCAGTTCTGGGCTTTTTTCTTTTCTAACACCTAGCAAGCTCTCAGTGCTAGGTGGGAGACCTAAATAGATCCATTTCTAGCTCGTTAGCTGTCATCAGTAGGCCACACCCATATCCTCCCTGTAAAGGCACAGTATCAATTTTCTTACTTCTTCGTGGGGTTTATGTGTGTTTTTCTTCTAGCCAGGTTTTCCCTACGTAGCCAAGGTTTTTTTGTAGCTCCAGCTCAGTAGAATCTCATCTACTCAGTTCTGGGCTTTTTTCTTTTCTAACACCTAGCAAGCTCTCAGTGCTAGGTGGGAGACCTAAATAGATCCATTTCTAGCTCGTTAGCTGTCATCAGTAGGCCACACCCATATCCTCCCTGTAAAGGCACAGTATCAATTTTCTTACTTCTTCGTAGGGTTTATGTGTGTTTTTCTTCTAGCCAGGTTTTCCCTACGTAGCCAAGGTTTTTTTGTAGCTCCAGCTCAGTAGAATCTCATCTACTCGGTTCTGGGCTTTTTTCTTTTGTCTACTTTTGATACAAATACTTTTGTAGTCAGGGTTTTTTCCTATGTAGATCAAGTTGTTAAATGGCCATAGTGGGGTGATATCTCAAATCACCACTTTAGGCTTGTCAGACATTTTGTGTTGTTTGTTCTGAGACTTATGGGAGACTGGGATAGCACTATTTTTGTCTTAATGCATTTGTGGATTTTTAACCTGGACTGGATTGGATTGGACCGGAGACTTGTTTATCTCATTTTAAAATTTTTAGTGCCTTTTTATCACAATTCACTTTGACTTTGTTGTATCTTCACTTTGCCTTATTATTTTTTCTCCTTTTTGGCTAATTTGATTTTTAAAGTCTATTGAATACAGCAGGGGAAGGAGGAGAGTATGTAACACTGCCATCTAGTGGATTGGAAATTTTGTATCTCTGTTGGTTTAAGAAGTAACAACTGTGCTATATTGTGTTGCAATTCAAGGACTTGGAGCCCTCTCATAGATAAGATAGTTGGAAGAACATCAAAAGAACATTTAAAACTATCTGTAGAATTGTTTATTCAGATGTTCTTTGGGGGACTATCAGAGGCAGGAGCCTGTTGAATGAGAAGGAATTTCCAGTGACTTTGAAAGAGAACAGTAAATAACACTTGGAACTCAAATTTAAAAAATCTTTGAATTTTATATAGAAGTGATTTTTATTTGAATATCTTTTCTTTTTTTTATTCTATTTTTTCTTTTTTTTATATTTTTCAAGCGATAGCTCTCTGTACTCCTCCCCTGTGTAAGTATTTTTTAATTGGACTATGAGTTGATGGATTTTTAATTTTTCCTCTTTTTTTGTTTTTATGTGTAATTTGCTTTTTACATAAATATATAGAGATTGTTAAGAAGACTGATATTTTTTATTGAACTGAATTGGATTAAGGTATACAAGTGCCTGAAGATTTTTATTATTATTTTTTTGCTTTCTATTGATTTTTCGTTTTTCTTCTTTTTTTATTTTGATTTGATTTTGAGTATTTTATTAATACTTGAAGTAATATTTGCACAATTGGATTAAGGTATAGAAGAACCTGAAGAATATATTTTTTTTTCTTTCTCTTTTTTCTTTTTCCTTTTTCTTTTTTCTTTCTCTGTTTAAAGCCTCTGCGACTACTTCACAGAATGAGTAGAAAAGTAACGGCTGTTGGCTCTTCTACAATTATGCCCTCTTCATCTCCATCTGGAGGACAGTGATCCATACAGACACTGTTACAACAGGAGAAGGAGAAGGAAAGGGAGAAGGAAAAGGAAAAGGAGACAACATTACAGATGATATTACAAGTAGTTCAGAAGATTGAACAAAGAACAGAGAAGACAGATGAGAAAGTGGAGAGCATACAACAAATGATGTTGAAATATGAAGATAGACTCCAAAAAATTGAGGAAAAGGAGGAGCAAAGAGAGAAAAAAAAATCAGAGATATTGATGCTAGACTGGATGAAGTGGAACGAGACAAGAATGGATTAGTCGGATGGGAGATGGATAAAGCAGAATTTTATCTCAGATTTCAAAATATAGAAGAAGAGAAGGGAGAAAACCTGGCAGAAGTGATGATAGAAATTCTAGCAGAAGCATTAGAAATTACCAAAGAAAAGATGATGGATGGCAGAGATGAGATATTTCGAGTCTACACAAGATATGCAATGCAAAATAAATTATCATGAGAAGTCCATATAAGGTTTACCAAGAAATCGATTAAAGCACAGATTTTGCAGATCGCAAGAGAAAAAACACTGAAGTATAAGGAGAAAGAAACTGTGGTTCTGAAGCAAATACCAAGAAGAGTGAGGGAGATGAGGAGAGAATATCAATTCCTGACTAAAATACTGCTTCAAAAAGGTGTGAATTACAGATGGCTGATACCAGAAGGATTAGTGTTTACGTGGCAGCAGCAAAGATATAGAATAGATTCAATGGATAAATCTAAAGCATTTTATGCAGAATTTCTCAGAGAGAAAGGAATGGAAATTAGAATGACAGAACCACTGATTCAAATCCAAGAAGAAGACATAGCAACGATTGAAAAAGCAGAAGGAGCAGTAGGGGGTATTGTGGAACATAAAGAACAACATGAACCAAGATCAACTAGAGCAGCAAACCCCTCATATAAAGTATGAACATAGAAGAGAAAAAATTGATTACAATAAATATAAATGGACTTAATTCAACCATTAAAAGAAAAAAGGTATTTCATAAATTAGAGAAATTAAAGTTTGATATAATCTGTTTGCAAGAAGTGCATATTAAAAAGCAATATGAACAGGTACTGGTACAGCCAAAATTAGGGAAAATTTATTTCATTACCACAATGAAGGGGAAAAGGGGAGTTGTCTTATACATTAGAAACACAATTCCAGCTGAGCAAATATACACAGATGATGAGGGAAGAATTTTGATGGTGGAAATAATAGATAATAATATGAAAATACTTTTAATAGCAATATATGCTCCAAATAACAACCAAGATGACTTATACAGAAAACTACATAAGAAAATAATTGAATTGGACTATGACAATATTTATATGATGGGGGACTTTAATGGTACAGTAGATGAGAAATTAGATTATAATACACATAAGACAATAAAGCATACTAGAAAGATACTTCCAAAAGTTTTTTTTAAAATGATAGAGGAAATAAATTTAAAAGATGCATGGAGAGAAAGAAATGCAAAAAGTAAGCAATATACCTTTTATTCTGATAGACATTCATCATGGTCTAGATTAGACATGATATGGACGACAATGGAATTGACTTCTAAAATAGAAGAAATTGAAATAGAAGCAAATACACTGGATCATAATCCAGTGACCGTGATGTGGAAAGGACAAAGGATAAGATCTAGATGGACTCTAAATAATACAATATTGAAAGAAAAAGAATTTGTGCAGAAAATGGAGAAAGAATTGGCTTTCTTTTTTAAAGAAAACAGAAAATGAAAAATGAAAAATCGATGAAAAAATTTTGGGACACAATGAAAGCTTATACAAGAGGTCTGATAATAGACTATACAAGGAAAAGAAATATTAAGAAAAGACAAGTCTATAAAATACTAGAGGATGACTATAAGAAACTTGAAAAGGAGCTTCAGAAATTTCCACAAAAGAAAGATATTAAAATAAAAATGGATACAACTAAGCATAAAATGGGATTAATAGAAAGAGAAGATTTAGCACAAAAAATCAGAAGTGCTAAACAGAACTATTTTGAAGATGCCAATAAACCAGGTAGATGGTTAGCATATAAACTGAAAAAAGAGAGAGAATCAAGAAAAATAACACAACTAATATATGACCAAGGACAAATTAGATTTGGGAATAAAGAGAAAAAAGAGATTATACAAGATTACTATAGAAAACTGTATGAACAAGAAAATATACAGGAGGAAAATGTTAAAACAATACTTGCAAAAGGTGAATTTACCTCAGATCCCTAAAGACGTGAAAATGATGTTAGAAGGAAATATAACAATGATGGAATTAACTGAAGCACTCAAAAAACAAAAGATGGGGAAGGCACCAGGCCCAGACGGACTGCCAGTGGAATATTATAAGACATTACAGGAGTCGTTGAGTCTCCCATTGCTAGAAGTTATGAATGAAGTTATGTTAAAGAGGAAAATACCCAAGTCATGGACAGAAGCATATATTACACTTGTTCCAAAAGAGGACCTAGACCCACAACAAATAAAAAATTATAGGCCTATTTCCCTGCTAAATTCTGCTTATAAAATTTTTGCTTCAATATTGGCAGAAAGACTTAAAAGATATTTAAACAATTTTATACATTCTGATCAAAATGGGTTTCTGCCAAAAAGACAGATTAGAGACAACATAAGGATAATTCTGGACACTTTGGAATACTATGAGGCACATCCTGAAAAGAAAATGGCTTTGATATTTCTAGATGCTCAGAAAGCTTTTGATAATGTCAACTGGCAATTTATGTTACTTCAATTGGAGCAGATGGACTTCGATAGAAAATTTATTCAAGCAATAGAAGGCATATACTACAAACAAACAGCAAAAGTAATGATAAATGGAGAACTGACAGAGTTTATCAAGATAAAAAAAGGAACGAGACAAGGCTGCCCACTGTCTCCTCTGTTGTTTGTATTAACATTAGAAGCGCTAAATAGAAATATTAGAGAAGAAAAAGAGATAAAAGGAATGAAAATTCAAAAGGAAGAATATAAATTGCAAGTGTTTGCAGATGACCTGGTTTTTATCCTTGAAGATCCTTTAGATTCAATAATTGCATAGATAGATAAAATAAGAGAATATGGGAAAGTAGCAGGTTTGAAAATTAATAAAGACAAAATGAAGATTTTGACAAAAAATATGCTAATAAAACAAAAAGAGGAATTGGTGGAAATATCAAAGATGCATGTCGCAAACAAGGTTAAATTTTTGGGGATATATTTGACAGCTAGATGTTGCACACTTAAAGAGAATACTTATAATAAACTCAAACAACAAATTGGGACAGATTTGGCAAAATACCAAGAGCCTTGGTAGATTTGGCAAAATACCAAGAGCCTTGGTAGTACAGGGGTTTAAGGCACCCTGTTATTAAGCTGGTTATTAAGACCAGCTGCCTGCAATTACTGCAGGGTTCGAATCTCGCCAAGGCTCAAGGTTGACTCAGCCTTCCATCCTTTCTAAGGTAGGTAAATTGAGGACCCAGCTGTGGGGGCAATAAGCTGACTTTGTATAAATATACAAAAGGATGAAGGCTATTGCTGAGCACATTGTAAGCCGCCCTGAGTCTTCGGAGAAGGGCGGCATATAAATCAAATTTAAAAAAAAATGGGAAAATTTACAATTATCATTGATTGGGAGAATATCGACAATTAAAATGAATATATTACCTAGAATTCTATATCTGTTCCAGACAATTCCAATTAGATTGGGAAAAGATTATTTTGAAGATTTGAATAAAATAATATTAAAATATATTTGGCAGGGTAAAAAGACGAGGATAAAATTGAAATTGTTGCAAGATGCTAGAATAAGAGGAGGTTTTGGTTTGCCTAATTGGGAACTTTATTATCAAGCGATAAGTTTGATGTGGATTAAAGAATGGATAATGTTATGAAATATTAGATTATTGACTTTAGAAGGACATGACTTGTTGTTGGGATGGCATGCTTTTCTATGGTACAAGGGAACAAAAACACAGGGGTACTTTAGAAGACATTATATACATGAAGCTTTGTTATTAAACTGGGAGAAGATTAAAAAACAACACTATTTAAAAATTCCAGTCTGGTTATTGATGATTGAAGCATTTTCATACTCTATAATATTTAGAAGGGAACAAATTGTTAGATATAGTGAATTATTGAATGAAAAGGGTGCACTCAAATCAAAGCAAGAATTGGAGGAACAAGGTTTAAAGATGAATTGGTTTTCTTATATGCAAATACAGTCTAGATATGATAAAGATTCTAAGGCAGAGGGTATTTATAATAATTTGACTAACTTAGATAAAATTTTAATAGGTTCTGATGACTATGTAATTAAAAAATTGTATGGTTATTTATTAGAGGTAAAGTTGGAAGAAGAATAAGTTAAAGAAAAAATTATTGCATGGGGGGGGAATTTTGGTTATGGAATTGATTTAGAGAAATTGCAAAAACTGTGGCTGCAAAATTACAAAATGACAATGTCAACAGCATATAAGGAAAATTTGTATAAGATGTTTTACAGGTGGCATTACCCCCAACAAGAATTGCCAGAATGTTCAAGAACAAATTCATGCACACACCCACGCATGCGCATATTTGTCAGGGCTGCGACCAGGAAGAGGAGCTGCCTAGGGGGCATCCACGCACCGGATAAGGTACTTCCGGCTTCAGGTGCATGCATGCGCACCTCCCAGGAAGTCTTCTGGTTACTGCCATATATGCACACATGCCGATCAGCTGGCCAGTGTGCGTGCTCATGCCAGAAAACGGAAGACCATCTCTTCCAGTTTCTGGCACTGCCATACGCACAAATGCCAGCTGATCGGCGTGTGTGCATGCGCGCCAGAAACCCGGAAAAGTAATGGGCGATGCCTCACATGCCAGGCGACATGGCTCTGCATGCCACTTCAGGCACTCGTGCCATAGGTACGCCATCACGGACCTAGGAATTTAAATTTCCGCACATTTCTTATTTTTTATTACCTTCAATCTCATAACTATCATTGGAAAAGATTCATTCCATTCCTCAATGAATGAATGAGTCAGGTCAGTGAATGACTGAATGACTATCAGTTTCTATATCTGGATTGTATGTTATGTATATATGTAAATAAATTATTACACAAGGTATATGTAAGTGTAGGTAGAGAACCAGTTTGGTGTAGTGGTTATGGCATCAGGTAAGAAGTAGGAAATTGTGAGTTCTAGACTACTATTATACTGGGGTCATCAAGTACTAAAAAGATTAGGCTAAGTGGTGATTGGTAACTGCAGTAGTCCTGATTAGTGACCATAATACAAACTTTTCAAAATTTGAGTGCTAAAAATCAGGCAAAATGAATACTTGCTCAATTTTTGGAAACCATTGTCAATTTGCTAAGTTTGTTGTCTTCTATGATAAATATTCTTGTCAAGTACATGTGTTTCCATTTACAAATTTATTTCTGCAATTTGATGGAAACTTCAAGCTGCCATTTCTAGCACATTTCATTACCTGTTGCTGTTGTACGAGATATGAATCAATAAAGTTTCTTGTGTCATTTTCATCCAGATTGTTGAAACATTGGATGAAGTTTTCATTGATGAAAGCATACAATTCCTTTCTGTTATTCCGGACTTTCTTACGAGTGGCAAAAAAATAGCCAAGCATAGGAATTAGGTTACATAGCTGAAACATATAAAAAAAGAAGTCACATATCTAGAATATAGATTCTGATAGGCCTCCCAAATGATGTCTCTCATATATTACAATAGAAAACATAATAATACAAACAACTACAATGTAGATAGATATGGGCTTTTTAATTTCTTTGGTGGAGAATTATGGAAGGCCTGCCATAGATATATGTAGCCATGATGATACAGCGGTTAGAATGCAGTATTGCAGTCTAACTCTGCCCATAGCCTGGAGTTTGATCCTGACAGGGCTCAAGGTTGGCTTAGTCTTCCATCCTTCTAAGGTCAGTAAAATGAGGGCTCAGATTGTTGGGAGCAATGTGCTTGATATTGTAAACTGCCCAGAGTAAAGCACTATGGAGTGGTATATAATTGCTGATATGGTATTGCTCTCATTAACTTATACATTGTTCATCCATTTGGTCTTAGTGATTGAACCACATTTTTCTTTCTTATTATTTTCTAGTAAGTTGCCTGGGAAATAGAATCAAAATTGTACCATGTTTCCACTGCAAGCAAGATGTAGTATCTATACATTTGACATGCCTCCATACATACTTGTATACTCAGTGAAAGAATTATGGGAAGACTGCATCATTTAAAAAAAAAAAGGTTTTCAATATTAGTCATTAGATTCTGGATTTTGCAGTAAATCCTGAATAATTCACACTGCCTTTCCTATACAATAAATGAGCTCTTAATACTTTACAAATGAATAATCATTACCTGCATTGTAGGGCTTCCAGGAAGCCTGGGCCAATTTGTTAAAACTTTTAAATGTTTTTGCAGTGAATCCTGAATAAGGCACATTGCCTTTCCTATACAATATATGAGCTGTTAATACTTTTGAAATGAATGTTAATTACCTGCATTGAAGGGCTTCCCATAAGCCTGTTATTTTCTGTTGCCAAGCTCAACAATTTAATAAATTTTGGATCTTCATAGTCATATCGCTTCCCAAGTAAAATGGATACTATGATATTGCCAACAGCTGCAGTCATAATTCTTCTGAATTCAAATGGTTTTCCTAGACATCAAATGTGGAATTTCATCAAAATATAATAAAAATAAAATTAACATATTTCATTGTCTTGATTCTAGCATCAATCTATTGTTGCAATGACTTGTTGAGTTCATTGTCTTATAAATTGGTTGATGTGAACGGATAAAGAGGTGAATCTTCATATTGCAACACTCTTTGGAGAGGAAATCCCTGAGTTTAGTGAGGCAGGAGTTGGTACATTCTAATGACTCTTTGCCTAACTGGCTTCCTCTGACTGATGAAGCTGCCTGGATGGGCAGAGAAACTTCTCTCAAATTAACAACAAAAAATAGTTCAATTACAATTATTCAATCTTCAAACAACTGCAGACAACCTTCAGACAAAGTTTTAAATGATGTAAAAGACCAGATGAATTTGGAAAATTAAGATTTTTGTTAAGTTTTTTTTTATAAAAAACTGAGAAAACAAAACAATACCTTTGTAAGAGTACAAATTGTTTAATTAACAGAAAACAGTTGAAGAATGAATCTTGAGACTCTGTGGACATAGAAATAAGCCACTAGAAGTGACCAATGTTTCAGGAAGGAAAAAGAAAAGAGAAGAAAGAGGAGATAGAAATCCTACATAATGAAGAAATCCTGGAAAATGAAAAAATGGAAGTTTATAAGATAGAGATGATACAGTGGAACAAAATGATGAACAAAAAATTAAAAGAGCAAGGGTTTAGTTTTAAATTTACAAAAGAGGGTTTCTAAAATCTTGAAAGATATTTTGAAATGGCAGAAAGATTAAATTGAGATTCAATCCTATGATAGCAACTTGAATTTAAAACTAAGACTCTTAGAAGCAAAAGATGAGAATATTGACTTGTTTTGTTTGAATATTGACTTGTTTAGTTGACTTGTTTGATCAGGGTTAAAAACAATATTTTTATAAACTTCTGGAAACTCTTTATGGACATTTTACTGATATTTGGACAGAAATCATAATGAGTTTTGTGAGTGGATAAGAAGGGGCAAGTTATGGGAAGAAGTGAATCATTATACAATCTTACAGGACAGGGGTGTCAAACTCAAAACCTAGGGGCCAAATTCGGCCTGCAGGGTACTTAGATCTAGCCTGCGGGGCTGCCCTGGAAACAGCAAAGGACCAGCCCATGGTGCCTCTGCCACCAAAAACGGAGCTCAGGAGGGCCACATGCAGCCCTCGCGAGCTCTGTTTTTGCTGGCAGAGGGTTGCAGGAGGCTGTTGCAGCTGAAAATGGAGCTCAGGAGCCTGTTTTCGCTGGCAGAGTGCTCAGGCCACCACAGGCACCCACCACATAAGTGATGTCCAGCTGGCCATGTCCATCGTGGCCACACACACACACACCCAAGGTCAAACACAACCCTGATGCGGCCCTCAATGAAATTGAGTTTGACACCCTTGTTACAGGGGTAGGAAGCTATTAATTTTGCCGCAATTGTTGTAAGGAAGATAGGAGTCACTTCTTTCAATATTCTTTTTTTCTATCTCTTTTCTTTTCTTTTTCTTCTCTGCTCTCTCATTCTCTCCTTTACTCTTCGCACTTTGTGTTTTTCCTATTTTCTATTTTTTTTCTGATTTGAGTTTTTATTATCTTTTAAACTGTTTTAAATAAAAACTATTTAAAAAGAGCTATGATTTGGAAGTTTGGAGTATGTCATGCAGGAACCTCAACCCATTCAAGATAACATAAGATAGATAAGTTTTTGAACTCCAGAAGAAACACCAATGCACCTTTGTAAGATTCAAACTTCTTTACCACGAAACTGCACTCTTCAGCTATTCTGCTTTCCATAGACCTCTTACCCATCCCATAGTCCCGTAAGGTGGTTAACATAAATCGCCTCATCACTCTCCAGTTCTCACCATGGGAAAAAATTATTCCTGAAAAACAAAAATATGCAAAATTTCAACTGATGGTGACGAAATGCACTCCCTACCATCATCCCTCTGGATCATCCAAAACCCAAGGAACATTTCTTAAATACTTAGTTAATTTCCAAGTCTTGTTGCCTTAGAGTTTGCCTATATCAAGGCTGAGTATTTCTCAGCCTTGGCAATGTTAAACTATATGGACTTCATCTCCCAGAATTCCCCATCCAATTCTGTGAGATGAAATCCAAACATCCAAAAGTCGGCTTGTTTAGGAAACACTGATCTAAATCATGCATGGCAAAAAGATAAATATCTCTGCCCCCCCAATATTCTCATAATCATTAGAGGAAGAGTTTGAGGAAGAAATCCACTTAACAGAGTGATTACAGAGACCATTCCAATTCAGAGAACTGGCTAGTCATTTTTTAAAGAAAGTAAAGAAATATATCTTTAAAAAATCCACCCCATGTGATCATTCATTCCACAATATACAATGTTTATTCAATTGTTTATTCTATTGAATATGCGATATCATTCCAGAATATCTAACAAACAGCATTAAATCTTAGCAGAGCCATATTTCGCTTTGTTTTTTGTAACTAGTGCTTGTAAGAAATACGGATTGAGGTCACTTTCAACTCAATATTTGAGATATTGAGACTTATCTAAGAGTTCTAAAGTGGCTGTCCTTGACTCAAGCAGCCTCTATATTAGGGTACTGAATGCTCCCTTACAGATAATTAATACAAGCTGATTGTTTGGTTGTCATTTTGGTGTTATTTTCATCTTAGAATCTCTCAATCTCTGATTGGAATTTTCATTGTTCTACAAAGCATTCTAAATTCTTTCTTAAGCATACAGCAGAGACTGAGAGAGCCATTGAGGTCACTTTCTGTGTTATGAATACCAGTCCCACACTTTGTACGTTTTCCCAATTTCAGTCAATTCTAATTCTTATTGCTCCTGTGGTGATGTTCGCACAGAGTCTCCATTGTATGTTTGCAAATTGTATTGACATGAAATGAAGGTCCTCACCAAACCCCTTTGAAAACTCATCAAATATGGGGATAGGAGGCCTCTCAGCAAACACATCAGCCTTATTCACCAGAGCTTCCGTTATGGTCTCATATCCTGTTAGCACCACCATTTTCTGGAGTCCCAGTTGGATTTTGAATATGGGTCCATACTGTTTTGATAGCTGGAAAAAAGAAAGTATGAGAGAGACAGAGATATTTTGTATTAAGAATATGTTCTAAATTAATTATTATTAATTATTATTGGCTGCCTATCTCATCAGAGGGTAACTCTGGGTGGCCCACAATATTAAAAAGATAAAATTATACAACACCTACAAAAATACAAATAAAATATTATGAGAATACAAGGCAGTGCCTCAGTGTTTGTTTTAGAGATGAATGTTGTTCCACTGGCCAGGCTGACTGTGGTCACTACTTATTTAATTATCAAGAAACTGATAGACACAAGTTTCCTGTCATTGACCTAGGTGATATCTGGAGAGAATGGCATGAGCCATTTGGTTTAATAAGAGCATTCCATTCTTCTCCCACTTCTCTTTCGTTGGAGCAAGCTTTCATTTCCATGGCTTATGAAGGTTACAGAATGCTGCAGTTTTGCCCTTCAATGGAAAGGATAAAAAAAAAAATACCTCTAACATTGTCTGGTAAGGTTTTTTCAGATCCATTATGTGGAGATTTCCAACAACAGGCAAAGGCCTGGGTCCTGGTGGAAAATCTTTGGAGCTCTTCTTCCAGGGATTGCCCATTTTGAAAAGAAGCATAATCATAAGTGTACATAGGAACAGTATTGAAACAGAAACAATCCAATCCATTTCTTTTTAATTGGTACCTTCTTTTGTGGTTCTAATAAAAAATTTGCCACACAATACAATCAAGGAGAGTGTCTGCCAACTATAATGGTCCAAGGACAGAAGGATTAAACTCTTAAACCTATCTGAAAATGAAGATTACTTGTAAGAACAGGCCCCTTAATGTTAGAAAGGAAGACCAAATATTTCAAAATCATCCTTGGTAATCATTAAACTGTAGTTAGTAAGGTACTTTGAATACATACAGAATTTTCTGAGCATTTTTCCCACTGAACTCTTTACAGGTACAGAACTAAACATGCACAGAGATTTGTCCTCACCAGTAAATCCAAACAAAGACATGGGGAAAATGTTCTTTTACTTGAGCCATTTGAAAGTCCTTTCTTCTGAATTTAACTTTGTTTGATTTATTCTTACAGTAGATACATAGACAATCTCATGCTCCACAGCAGGGGTGTCAAACTCGATTTCATTGAGGGCTGCATCAGGGTTGTGTTTGACCTTTGGGGGGGTGGGAGGGGTGGCCAGGGTGGGTGTGGCCAGCTCAACATCACTCATATCGGGGACGCCTGTGGAGGCCCAAGCATTTTGCTAGCGAAAACAGGCTCCCAACTCTGTTTTCAGCTGCAACGGCCTCCTGCAACCCTCTGCCAGCGAAAATGGAGCTCGGGAGAGCAGCACAGAGCCTTCCCAAGCTCCATTTTTGCTGCCAGAGGCACTGCAGGCCAGTCCTTCACTGTTTCCAGGGCAGCTCCGTGGGCTAGATCTAATCCGGCCCCCAGGCCTTGAGTTTGACACCCCTGTATGTGTGACTATACATTTTCACATAAACTTCTGTGTTATCCAGTAACAATTCAATTTTACTTCTTATATGTTTAGAGGCTATTTGGTTTATCCAAAACAGATCCCTTGGCCTACACAAGAGATTGTCAGTGTAGTATCTGCTGAGAGGAAGATATATGTGGATCTCATTGGTGGCCCAACTTAATTGCTCTCCATAGGTTTAGACTTCAATTTACCACAGAATTATTAGAATGGAATAATAGAGGAAATTGTCCAGTTACAGATATCTATGTAATGGCCTCTGGGCCATGCATTAACTCCACAAATATTCCTTAATATAAAAATAGTGGATGACTGCAATTCTTTGCTTTCTTTGGAAACACATCTATTTGTTAAAAAGATGACCAAGATAATTTGATATAAAGAAACATGCTGAATGCCAGGGAACACTATCCTTTTTTTTTTTTTTTACTTTCCCTCAAACATTTTTAAAATGTGCCTACCCTTGAATTTTTCTCAACTCCAGTTGGCCATTTAATACTAATTTATTGTTGCATTTTATGTACTTTTACTTTGATGCATTTTATTCTATATTTAATGTATTTTTTAAAAAATCAAACTGGGATGCATTACATCATAAGCAATGTATAAATATTTTAAATTGGCATTAATGCAATTTTGCTGGTATTGGAAGACTTTTGGATACTCATTCTCCCATAACAACAGAATAAACTATTTATATCACTTTTACTGCTCATTTTGATGAGAGTGGAACTGTTTTATCATTCTGCAAAAATCTTGCTTTCATTATTCAAATCTATGGACAATTCATCACACCTCTCCATATTTTGCAGACTGAAAAAAATATCACAGACTGAAAAAAAACTCATCACAAATAAAATAACAAGGTCTAAAGGATCAATCAATCAATCAGAATAGAGTTAGAAGGGACCTTGGAGGTCTTCTAGTCCAACCCCCTGCTCAAGCAGGAGACCCTATATCATTTCAGACAAGTGACTGCCCAGTCTCTTCTTAAAAACCTCCAGTGATGAAGCACCCATAGCTTCTGACACCAAGCAGTTCCCCTGGTTAATTATTCTCACCATTAGGAAGTTTCTCCTTAATTCCAGATTGCTTCTCTCCTTGATTAGTTTCCATCCATTGTTTCTTGTCTTGCCCTCTGGTGTTTTGGAAAAGAAGTCAACCACTCTTCTTTGTGGCAGCCCCTCAAATATTGGAAGACTGCTATCATGTCCCCCTAGTCCTTCTTTTCTCTAGACTAGCCAAACCCAAATCTTGCAACCGTTCTTCATATGTTTTTGTCTCTAGGCCTTTAATCATCTTATTTGCTCTCTTTTGCACTTTCTCCAAAGTCTCAAAATCTTTTTGTAATGTGGTAACCAAAACTGGATACAGTATTCCAGGTGTGGCCTTACTAAAGCTTTATAAAGCAGTAGTAATACTTCATATGATTTTGATTCTGTTTCTGTTTATACAATCAAGGATTGCATTAGCTTTTTTGAGCTGCTGCTGCACACTGCTAGCTCATATTTAAGTGATTGTCTACTAGGAATCCAAGGCCTCTTTTATAGTTACTGTTTTTGAGTCAGGCTTTGCCCAGTCCGTACTCATGCCTTTGATTTTTCCTGCCTATGTGTAAAACTTTGCTTCTCTCCACATTAAATTTCATTTTGTTGGAAAGGGCCCATTGTTCAAGTCTATCAAGATCTTTTTGAACCCTGAGCTTGTCTTCTGGCCCATGTTGGCTTTTAGTTATAACTTTATTTGTTTCTAGATGTTCGCAGATCTGTTTTTTGATTATCTGTTCCAGTATCTTCTCAGGTATTGACGTTAGGATGATTGGTCTGTAGTCTGAGGGGTTTTTTTTCTTCCTTTTTTGAAGCCGGGAACCAGGTAATCCTCAGGTAATTCCCCATTTTTGGATCCTGAGCTTGTCTTCTGGGGTGTTAGCAATTCCTGCATATCTTTCAGGATTTTTGAAAGATATAATAGCAAAAAAACTTTGAAAATTCCCCCCTAGTAGAACATCATTCATTATATCACCATATATTCTTCTAGGGAAGGCTTTCAATGTCCCTCTAAGTTTATTTAGACTCTTATGATTCCTTGTCATCTTGTTTTTGACCTCCAAAAAGATTATTTACCCAACTGAACAAATTTTTCCAGTATCTCTTAAAATCCCTAACCCAACTGAGTTCAGAGGGCTTCTGTGTGCTACAATCAATTCAGTCACTTATTCAACTTTTTAAAACATTCTTTCTGAAGAGTGAGGAAAAAAAGGCTTTATATGTTAGTTTAGCATTTGCATATGGTCAGATGCAAGAGGAGAGAGAATGGTATAGTACAGTCTTAAAACAGGATAATGACTGATACTTCAGTTTAAAAAGAAAGATTCTTCAGGTTAGTTGGTTTGCTCAGCAAAAGTTCTGACAGCCCTTTTCCACTAAAGGATCCATTAAAATGGATAAAATAGAGCTAGATAAAAATGCATTAAAGATATAGATGTGTCTCAATTGGTGGCAATTAATAAATATATGAAATGGTCACATTATTCAATTCACATTATTCAAAGTGATATTTCGATAGAAAATAAGGTAATTGGTTCCAGCTCAACAGAAATAAGCAATTAAAATTGTAATTATAATTGTTTATATGCATGTCAATGAAATCTTAAAATAAGGGATAAAAATAATCAACAATTTACAGTACACAAAGTCAAGTAGTTATGGAAAGCAAAACAAAAACAAAAAATCTACCATAGATCCAGGCATTCCAATATCTGCACTTATTTTAGCATTCATATTGTTCAGTTAATTTTTTTTTGCTTTTATATAATAAGAATCTTATTCTTTTAAAAATTTGTATGTTTTTCCTGTGATGGATTCTTCTTTTTCTTCATTCTGCACACACAAGAATTAGCAGAATCTAAAACCTCAATCTTGACTACATACATACTCACAGAAACTTACATTTAGGTTGCATTAAACACACAGCCTGGTCTCAATTTACAATTCACACCAGTGGTGGGTTGCCCCCGGTTTGGACCGGTTTGCAAAAAAATGGCGGGAGGCCCCGCCCACCTGGATGTTGTCATCGGCGATCTGCGCATGCGCGTGCGATCCCATTGCGAACCAGTAGTAAAGGTAAGTAGAACCCACCCCTGATTCACACTAAGTTAAATATCACATTATTTGAACCCATAGTAATCATAACCTACCTTTACATTACTAATTTGTACCCTTAGTGCAAATGGTACTAATCAGTACCATTTCAATACTAATTTGAGTTATGAAAGGCAGTGTAGCTGGCTGTCAGAGAAAGCCCAGGGAATGGTTGCTTGATTCAGCTCTGTCTGATGCACATACTTTTTTTTCTTTAATATTTATTATGAAATATTTTCAAAAAATGAATGAAAAAAGCAAACAACAAAAGGGGGAAGCCACGTAACATATAAATATCAGTGCCAATGCTACAAATCACATTAAACATTTAGGACTTTTAATATAAAATATGTATCTATATAAAATACATATATAAACTATGAAGTACATATACATTCATTTAAACATACAGCCTTAAACTTATTCACTTGCTGAGTTATATTTCACGAACAGCTTATGGCATAACAAAGATTTATGTTATGAGATTTTCAACTTTAGTCAATTCTTCAAGTATTTGCTTTTTGCAATTCTTTTAAAAATATACTTATTTGAAAATAATAAGTTTTGCCCATTCCAAAGAAAGGGCCTCAAAATAATTCATTTTAATCTTATTAATAATTAATGTTTCTCTGTCATTTCTCTGTACTTTTCATCTCCATGAAAACAAATGCTTAATAACAGGCAAGAGGTGATAAATATGAAGTGATTTTTTTTACTATGTTCATCCCAAACTTTCAGTATTTGCTTTCTGTTGCATAACTTCTTAAAAGCTATTTCTCTAAGTCCAAATATATTTATGCAAGCTTCTCCTTCCTTGATACAGGTAGCATAATTCTAAATTTTAAAGGCAATTAAATGCCACAATCTTGCTAACTCTCTACCAATTAAAACTGACATAAGTTCCTTCAAGGAATCATAGAAATGAAATTTTGTTCTCTCTCCTCCTACCTACATTTCACTGGGTAGCATAATTGATTTGCCTAAAAATATTTGGAATTCATTTCACTGTGATAGCAATAGCGGAAAATTGAGAGGTTTTTGCTTCCACTCACTTCCCATGTAGCTGTGACGCTGAAGCTTCTGTCATACTGTAGTTCTTGACTTACAATGGCAGTTGGGCCCAGAAGTTTGGTGTCACATGACTGGGTCACTTAATAACAGCAATTTTGGCAGTTTCAACTGCCATCATTAAGGAGGACTTTGCAGGGATGAGCAAAAAACTCTCATGACTGTAACTTCCAAGTTCTTGTTGGCTTCGCAATTGACTTTGCTCATGAATGCCTCAAAAAGAATGTTGAAAATCACAATCATAACCACCATAGACACTGTAACAGCTGAAAATGGGAGGACCTGTTGTAAGTAGAAATAGCAATAGCACTTAGACTTATATACCACTTCACAGTGCTTTACAGCCGTGTCTAAGCAGTTTACAGAGTCAGCATATTGCCCCCAACAATCTGGGTCCTCATTTTACCCACCTTGGAAGGATGGAAGGCTGAGTCAACCTTGAGCCTGGTGAGATTCGAACTGTTCGGCAGTCATCAGAATTAGCCTGCAATACTGTATTCTAACCACTGTGCCACCACTTGTTATTCAGGGATATTGTAACTCTGTCTGAAAACTTTTATGGATTAAAAGTCAGGTTTTGAAATGACTGTTGATGCAGAAAGTTTTCTAGCAATAACACTGGACTTTACACTCCAGCTATGAATACTTTAGTGCAATATACATAAAGTAAGTTATGCAGTGTGAGCTGCAAAATAATTCTCAGAATGTTTGCCTGAAAAAATATAGGATTGTGGTTTGTTCTGGCTTTTTATCTCTTTTCTTATTTTTTAATAAATTTTTATTGAAGTTTTTTTTTTTTTACAAAATAACAACATTTGAAGAATAAAGAAAATAAAGTAAGAGAAAGGAAAGAAACATAAGAGAAAAAGACAAGTTATTTTAAAAAATAAGTTCTAATCTTCTTTACAGCACTTATAGATGCATTTGGACTTTATCCTCTGTCTCTAAAGTTACATTATAACTCTCTCCTTTCCATAATCATCAAACCCATAAATCACAAGCACATTTTCGTTATTCAGCAAAAAGTCCATAAAAGGTTTTTTCTGGCTTTATTTTTCAGCAACGTAATAAAAATAGAAAGAAAAAAATAACATGTGATGGATATTTTATCAGATATTGAAAACATCATATGGAAAAAATGCACATATATAATTCTTTCTATGCTTCTACAGTGAGTTTGCTGGGATCCTCTTCATAATCTATATTGCTTCCCAGAGGTGCTCCTCCTTGAATGGGAATCTAGAAGGAATAGCATACAGAGATTTATGCAAGTAGGTGATATTTAACTATCTGACCTGATTTTACCCCAACTGAATTTAACTGAGGCTTTTGAGTGTCTCCCTCCCTCCCTCCCTCCCTCCCTCCCTCTCCCTCTCTCTCTCTCTCTCTCTGCATTACTAAATCTCTAGACATAATCCATTGGGAACTGGCATTGTTCTACTTTATAAGCCCAAATTAATCAAATGTGAATTTGTTGAGGAAATGTCCCAGTAGGACTGTACCTCTTTTATACCAGGTTGTTGATTTCATATACAGTCATGGCCGTAAATGTTGGCACCCCTGAAATTTTTCCAGAAAATGAAGTATTTCTCACAGAAAAGTATTGCAGTAACACATGTTTTGCTATACACATGTTTATTCCCTTTGTGTGTAATGGAACAAAACCAAAAAGGGGAGGAAAAAAAGCAAATTGGACATAATGTCACACAAAACTCCAAAAATGGGCTGGACAAAATCATTGGCACCCTTTACTTAATATTTGGTTACACACCCTTTGGAATAAATAACTGAAATCAGTCGCTTCTGATAACCATCAATATTCTTATACCTCTCACCCGGAATTTTGGACCACTCTTTCTTTGCAAACTGCTCCAGGTCTCTCTTATTGGAAGGGCGCCTCTTCCCAACAGCAATTTTAAGATCTCTCCACAGGTGTTCAATGGGTTTGGGATCTGGACTCATTGCTGGCCACTTCAGAACTCTCCAGCACTTTGTTGCCATCCATTTCTGGGTGCTTTTTGACGTATGTTTGGGGTCATTGTCCTGCTGGAAGACCCAAGATCTCCAACGCAAACCCAGCTTTCTGACACTGGGCTCTACAGTGCGACCCAAAATCCGTTGGTAATCCTCAGATTTCATGATGCCTTGCACACATTCAAGGCACCCAGTGCCAGAGGCAGCAAAACAACCCCAAAACATCAGTGAACCTCCACCATATTTCACTGTAGGTACTGTGTTCTTTTCTTTGTAGGCCTCATTCCGTTTGCGGTAAACAGTAGAATGATGTGCTTTACCAAAAAGCTCTATCTTGGTCTCATCTGTCCACAAGACATTTGCCCAGAAGGATTTTGGCTTACTCAAGTACATGTTGGCAAACTGTAGTGTTGCTTTTTTATGTCTCTGTGTCAGCAGTGGGGTCCTCCTGGGTCTCCTGCCATAGCGTTTCATTTCATTTAAATGTCGACAGATAGTTCGCGCTGACACTGATGCTCCCTGAGCCTGCAGGACAGCTTGAATTGCTTTGGAACCTGTTTGGGGCTGCTTATCCACCATCCGGACTATCCTGCGTTGGCACCTTTCATCAATTTTTCTCTTCCGTCCACACCCAGGGAGATTAGCTACAGTGCCATGGGTTGCAAACTTCTTGATAATGTTGCGCACTGTGGATAAAAGCAAATCTAGATCTCTGGAGATGAACTTGTAACCTTGAGATTGATGATGTTTTTCCACAATTTTGGTTCTCAAGTCCTCAGACAGTTCTCTTCTCCTCTTTCTGTTGTCCATGCTTAGTGTGGCACACACAGACACACAATGCAAAGACTAAGTGAACTTCTCTCCTTTTTATCTGCTTTCAGGTGTGAGTTTTATATTGCCCACACCTATTACTTGCCCCAGGTAAGTTTAAAGGAGCATCACATGCTTGAAACAATCTTATTTATCCACAATTTTGAAAGGGTGCCAATGATTTTGTCCAGCCCATTTTTGGAGTTTTGTGTGACATTATGTCCAATTTGCTTTTTTTCC